>NC_140001.1:3435529-3453029 GCF_964263955.1 Coregonus lavaretus
AACCCATTAGGGCGTCCATATATAACCCATTAGGGCGTCCATATATAACCCATTAGGGGATCCATATATAACCCATTAGGGCGTCCATATATAACACATTCGGGGGTCCATATATAACCCATTAGGGGGTCCATATATAACCCATTAGGGCGTCCATATATAACCCATTAGGGCGTCCATATATAACCCATTAGGGCGTCCATATATAACCCATTAGGGGGTCCATATATAACCCATTAGGGCGTCCATATATAACCCATTAGGGCGTCCATGTGTAACCCATTAGGGGTCCATATATAACCCATTAGGGGGTCCATATATAACCCATTAGGGCGTCCATATATAACCCATTAGGGCGTCCATATATAACCCATTAGGGGGTCCATATATAACCCATTAGGGGGTCCATATATAACCCATTAGGGGGTCCATATATAACCCATTAGGGCGTCCATATATAACCCATTAGGGGGTCCATATGTAACCCATTAGGGCGTCCATATATAACCCATTAGGGCGTCCATGTGTAACCCATTAGGCGGTCCATATATAACCCATTAGGGGTCCATATATAACCCATTAGGGGGTCCATATATAACCCATTAGGGCGTCCATATATAACCCATTAGGGCGTCCATATATAACCCATTAGGGCGTCCATATATAACCCATTAGGGGGTCCATATGTAACCCATTAGGGCGTCCATATATAACCCATTAGGGGGTCCATATATAACCCATTAGGGGGTCCATATATAACCCATTAGGGCGTCCATGTGTAACCCATTAGGGAGTCCATATATAACCCATTAGGGCGTCCATATATAACCCATTAGGGGTTCCATATATAACCCATTAGGGGGTCCATATATAACCCATTAGGGCGTCCATATATAACCCATTAGGGCGTCCATATATAACCCATTAGGGCGTCCATATATAACCCATTAGGGGGTCCATATATAACCCATTAGGGCGTCCATATATAACCCATTAGGGCGTCCATATATAACCCATTAGGGCGTCCATATATAATCCATTAGGGCGTCCATATATAACCCATTAGGGCGTCCATATATAACCCATTAGGGGGTCCATATATAACCCATTAGGGCGTCCATATATAACCCATTAGGGCGTCCATATATAACCCATTAGGGGATCCATATATAACCCATTAGGGCGTCCATATATAACACATTCGGGGGTCCATATATAACCCATTAGGGGGTCCATATATAACCCATTAGGGCGTCCATATATAACCCATTAGGGCGTCCATATATAACCCATTAGGGCGTCCATATATAACCCATTAGGGGGTCCATATATAACCCATTAGGGCGTCCATATATAACCCATTAGGGCATCCATGTGTAACCCATTAGGGGGTCCATATATAACCCATTAGGGGGTCCATATATAACCCATTAGGGCGTCCATATATAACCCATTAGGGCGTCCATATATAACCCATTAGGGGGTCCATATATAACCCATTAGGGGGTCCATATATAACCCATTAGGGGGTCCATATATAACCCATTAGGGCGTCCATATATAACCCATTAGGGGGTCCATATGTAACCCATTAGGGCGTCCATATATAACCCATTAGGGCGTCCATGTGTAACCCATTAGGGGGTCCATATATAACCCATTAGGGGTCCATATATAACCCATTAGGGGGTCCATATATAACCCATTAGGGCGTCCATATATAACCCATTAGGGCGTCCATATATAACCCATTAGGGCGTCCATATATAACCCATTAGGGGGTCCATATGTAACCCATTAGGGCGTCCATATATAACCCATTAGGGGGTCCATATATAACCCATTAGGGGGTCCATATATAACCCATTAGGGCGTCCATGTGTAACCCATTAGGGAGTCCATATATAACCCATTAGGGCGTCCATATATAACCCATTAGGGGTTCCATATATAACCCATTAGGGGGTCCATATATAACCCATTAGGGCGTCCATATATAACCCATTAGGGCGTCCATATATAACCCATTAGGGCGTCCATATATAACCCATTAGGGGGTCCATATATAACCCATTAGGGCGTCCATATATAACCCATTAGGGCGTCCATATATAACCCATTAGGGCGTCCATATATAACCCATTAGGGTGTCCATATATAACCCATTAGGGCGTCCATATATAACCCATTAGGGCGTCCATATATAACCCATTAGGGGGTCCATATATAACCCATTAGGGCGTCCATATATAACCCATTAGGGGGTCCATATATAACCCATTAGGGGGTCCATATATAACCCATTAGGGGGTCCATATATAACCCATTAGGGGGTCCATATATAACCCATTAAGGGGTCTATATATAACCCATTAGGGGGTCCATATATAACCCATTAGGGCGTCCATATATAACCCATTAGGGCGTCCATATATAACCCATTAGGGGGTCCATATATAACCCATTAGGGGGTCCATATATAACCCATTAGGGGGTCCATATAAAATCCATTAGGGGTCCATATATAACCCATTAGGGCGTCCATATATAACCCATTAGGGGTCCATATATAACCCATTAGGGGGTCCATATATAACCCATTAGGGCGTCCATATATAACCCATTAGGGCGTCCATATTTAACCCATTAGGGCGTCCATATATAACCCATTAGGGGTTCCATATATAACCCATTAGGGGGTCCATATATAACCCATTAGGGCGTCCATATATAACCCATTAGGGCGTCCATATATAACCCATTAGGGGGTCCATATATAACCCATTAGGGGGTCCATGTGTAACCCATTAGGGGGTCCATATATAACCCATTAGGGCGTCCATATATAACCCATTAGGGCGTCCATATTTAACCCATTAGGGCGTCCATATATAACCCATTAGGGCGTCCATATATAACCCATTAGGGCGTCCATATATAACCCATTAGGGGGTCCATATATAACCCATTAGGGCGTCCATATATAACCCATTAGGGCGTCCATATATAACCCATTAGGGCGTCCATATATAACCCATTAGGGCGTCCATATATAACCCATTACACATGGACCCCCTAATGGGTTATATATGGACCCCCTAATGGGTTATATATGGACATTAGGGGGTCCATATATAACCCATTAGGGGGTCCATATATAACCCATTAGGGCGTCCATATATAACCCATTAGGGCGTCCATATATAACCCATTAGGGTGTCCATATATAACCCATTAGGGGGTCCATATATAACCCATTAGGGGGTCCATATATAACCCATTAGGGGGTCCATATATAACCCATTAGGGCATCCATATATAACCCATTAGGGGGTCCATGTGTAACCCATTAGGGGGTCCATATATAACCCATTAGGGCGTCCATATATAACCCATTAGGGCGTCCATATATAACCAATTAGGGCGTCCATATATAACCCATTAGGGCGTCCATATATAACCCATTAGGGGGTCCATATATAACCCATTAGGGCGTCCATATATAACCCATTAGGGCGTCCATATATAACCCATTAGGGGGTCCATATATAACCCATTAGGGCGTCCATATATAACCCATTAGGGGGTCCATATATAACCCATTAGGGGGTCCATATATAACCCATTAGGGCGTCCATATATAACCCATTAGGGGGTCCATATATAACCCATTAGGGTGTCCATATATAACCCATTAGGGCGTCCATATATAACCCATTAGGGGGTCCATATATAACCCATTAGGGCGTCCATATATGACCCATTAGGGCATCCATGTGTAACCCATTAGGGGGTCCATATATAACCCATTAGGGGGTCCATATATAACCCATTAGGGCGTCCATATATAACCCATTAGGGCGTCCATATATAACCCATTAGGGGGTCCATATATAACCCATTAGGGGGTCCATATATAACCCATTAGGGGGTCCATATATAACCCATTAGGGCGTCCATATATAACCCATTAGGGGGTCCATATGTAACCCATTAGGGCGTCCATATATAACCCATTAGGGCGTCCATGTGTAACCCATTAGGGGGTCCATATATAACCCATTAGGGGTCCATATATAACCCATTAGGGGGTCCATATATAACCCATTAGGGCGTCCATATATAACCCATTAGGGCGTCCATATATAACCCATTAGGGCGTCCATATATAACCCATTAGGGGGTCCATATGTAACCCATTAGGGCGTCCATATATAACCCATTAGGGGGTCCATATATAACCCATTAGGGGGTCCATATATAACCCATTAGGGCGTCCATGTGTAACCCATTAGGGAGTCCATATATAACCCATTAGGGCGTCCATATATAACCCATTAGGGGTTCCATATATAACCCATTAGGGGGTCCATATATAACCCATTAGGGCGTCCATATATAACCCATTAGGGCGTCCATATATAACCCATTAGGGCGTCCATATATAACCCATTAGGGGGTCCATATATAACCCATTAGGGCGTCCATATATAACCCATTAGGGCGTCCATATATAACCCATTAGGGCGTCCATATATAACCCATTAGGGCATCCATATATAACCCATTAGGGCGTCCATATATAACCCATTAGGGCGTCCATATATAACCCATTAGGGGGTCCATATATAACCCATTAGGGCGTCCATATATAACCCATTAGGGGGTCCATATATAACCCATTAGGGCGTCCATATATAACCCATTAGGGGGTCCATATATAACCCATTAGGGGGTCCATATATAACCCATTAGGGGGTCCATATATAACCCATTAGGGGGTCCATATATAACCCATTAAGGGGTCTATATATAACCCATTAGGGGGTCCATATATAACCCATTAGGGCGTCCATATATAACCCATTAGGGCGTCCATATATAACCCATTAGGGGGTCCATATATAACCCATTAGGGGGTCCATATATAACCCATTAGGGGGTCCATATAAAATCCATTAGGGGTCCATATATAACCCATTAGGGGGTCCATATATAACCCATTAGGGCGTCCATATATAACCCATTAGGGGTCCATATATAACCCATTAGGGGGTCCATATATAACCCATTAGGGCATCCATATATAACCCATTAGGGCGTCCATATTTAACCCATTAGGGCGTCCATATATAACCCATTAGGGGGTCCATATATAACCCATTAGGGGGTCCATATATAACCCATTAGGGCGTCCATATATAACCCATTAGGGCGTCCATATATAACCCATTAGGGGGTCCATATATAACCCATTAGGGGGTCCATGTGTAACCCATTAGGGGGTCCATATATAACCCATTAGGGCGTCCATATATAACCCATTAGGGCGTCCATATTTAACCCATTAGGGCGTCCATATATAACCCATTAGGGCGTCCATATATAACCCATTAGGGCGTCCATATATAACCCATTAGGGGGTCCATATATAACCCATTAGGGCGTCCATATATAACCCATTAGGGCGTCCATATATAACCCATTAGGGCGTCCATATATAACCCATTAGGGCGTCCATATATAACCCATTACACATGGACCCCCTAATGGGTTATATATGGACCCCCTAATGGGTTATATATGGACATTAGGGGGTCCATATATAACCCATTAGGGGGTCCATATATAACCCATTAGGGCGTCCATATATAACCCATTAGGGCGTCCATATATAACCCATTAGGGTGTCCATATATAACCCATTAGGGGGTCCAAATATAACCCATTAGGGGGTCCATGTGTAACCCATTAGGGGGTCCATATATAACCCATTAGGGGGTCCATATATAACCCATTAGGGGGTCCATATATAACCCATTAGGGGGTCCATATATAACCCATTAGGGGGTCCATATATAACCCATTAGGGCGTCCATATATAACCCATTAGGGGGTCCATGTGTAACCCATTAGGGGGTCCATATATAACCCATTAGGGCGTCCATATATAACCCATTAGGGCGTCCATATATAACCCATTAGGGCGTCCATATATAACCCATTAGGGCGTCCATATATAACCCATTAGGGGGTCCATATATAACCCATTAGGGCGTCCATATATAACCCATTAGGGCGTCCATATATAACCCATTAGGGGGTCCATATATAACCCATTAGGGGGTCCATATATAACCCATTAGGGCGTCCATATATAACCCATTAGGGCGTCCATATATAACCCATTAGGGGGTCCATATATAACCCATTAGGGGGTCCATATATAACCCATTAGGGCGTCCATATATAACCCATTAGGGGGTCCACATATAACCCATTAGGGGGTCCATATATAACCCATTAGGGTGTCCATATATAACCCATTAGGGGGTCCATATATAACCCATTAGGGCGTCCATATATAACCCATTAGGGGGTCCATATATAACCCATTAGGGGGTCCATATATAACCCATTAGGGCGTCCATATATAACCCATTAGGGGGTCCATATATAACCCATTAGGGGGTCCTTATATAACCCATTAGGGCGGCCATTGTTTATAGTGGAAAATACGAGCAGGATGTTCTATTGGGGTAAAGAAAACATTACAATTGGAACTTCACTTGACCAAAGAAATTGGCTCAACAGAATGAAACAAAACACTTTTGCGAACTGGTTTAAACCTTCAAATGCTGGAGTCAGTTGGAGCGCCGGTGCTCACTGCCTTCATATCACAGGCCTGCAGTATCTAAAGCTTAATAACAGCCACACATTACCAAACCTTCACAAACGTTTCTAAACTTTATTAGGCCTAAGTCAAGCCAAAATATGAAGCAGGCTATTAGGCAATATTGCGGCAAACACAGCATTGCAGTTGGAACTTAATTCGGCCAAAGAAAATGTCTCAACAGAAACAAACAAACAATATTAATTTTTTTGGCATATTTAAAGAACTGGTTTATAAATTGACCTACAATAATAACAAGGACATACAATAATAATAATGGGGGAAAAAATTATTACAAATAAGAAAAATAAATCTACATGAAGTAGCCGGCATTTGGCCGCGCCAACGCTCTTCTCATCTTTGTCCTACAGTATTAAAACTTGTCCATAAGGAGGACATTCCCCTTGTTGGCTTTCCACAATAGAGTACCTCTAACTTTCATTTTACTTCAATGAAAGGCCATATTCGCAATCAACAGTAGCCCAAGGCTTCTCTCTCTCTCTCTCTCTCTCTCTCTCTCTCTCTCTCTCTCTCTCTCTCTCTCTCTCTCTCTCTCTCTCTCTCTCTCTCTCTCTCTCTCTCTCTCTCTCTCTCTCTCTCTCTCTCTCTCTCTCTCTCTCGCTCTCTCTCTCTCTCTCTCTCTCTCTCTCTCTCTCTCTTGCGCTCTCCTTCGCAGCATATAAGGCAGCGCGCAAGGAGTGAGAGAATGGTGCTGAAGCACGAAATCGGTGATAGGCAAGGCGGACAGTTTGGCCGGCTACAATTTCATTTATCGGCTTTTCATTTATTTTATCAGCCAAAAGCCAGCAATACCGGCAAATGGGAACCCTGGTATGGAAGCCATTTTGTTTGTTCCAACATTCCACATCCAGAAAGTGTTTCTGCTCTTTTTACACCTTTCTCAGCCCTCTGACATCATAGTTGAAGGCTCTGTGAAGGGTCCTGCCCTGTGTGCGCTCACCGGTGGGTGTGTGTGTGTGTGTATGGGTGTGTGTGTGCGTGTGTGTGTGTGTGTGTGTGTGTGTGTGTGTGTGTGTGTGTATGGGTGTGTGTGTGCGTGTGTGTATGGGTGTGTGTGTGCGTGTGTGTATGGGTGTGTGTGTGTGCGTGTGTGTGTGTGTATTCATCGTCTTAGGAGGGCCAGCGGCCAACTCCTTGTTCCCTGACAAGATACACACACACACACACACACACACACACACACACACACACACACACACACACACACACACACACACACACACACACACACACAACCAGACTCTGAGGGAGAAGAGAGAATAAACAGCCTAGGACTCTGTGGTGGCCTCCAGGAAATGAGATACTGTAGCGAAGAGTAGGGCAAAGAACGAGGTTGTGTTCCAATACACAACATATTTTCTCTCCTCTCCCAGCACAAGAACCCGACTTTGCAATTTAGTTACTTTTTTTGTGTTTATCTGAACTTTATTTGTACAGAAATGTCACGATATTATCACGCATGACCGCCAATCACTTCTGGACACAGATCGACAGTTACTAGCCTCGATTTCGACTTCAAATACGACTTCAACTCCGACTCAGCTGTTCCACTGTTCATACCCTATGCCTTTGTTCCATGGGCCAAAACGCAGCAGGCGTAGACGCGGGAGACGAGGTTGAGTCCTGGTGAAATTTGAGGCGAAGAGAAAACCGAACGGCCCTCCCCTCCGTTCTATTGGCAAATGTCCAGTCACTCGAGAATAAGATGGATGAGCTTTGTTCGAGAGTCTCCTATCAGAGAGACTTGAAAAGCTGCAATGTTATACACTGAGTGTACAAAACATTAGGAACACCTTCCTAATATTGAGTTGCACCCTCTTTTGCCCTCAGAACAGCCTCAGTTCGTCAGGGCTTGGACTCTACAGGGTGTCGAAAGCGTTCCATAGGGATGCTGGCCCCATGTTGACTCCAATGCTTCCCACAGTTGTGATAAGTTGGCTGGAAACTGTTGAGCGTGAAAAACCCAGCAGTGTTGCAGTTCTTGACTCAACCCGGTGCGCCTGGCACCTACTACCATACCCCGTTTAAATGCACTTAAATATTTTGTCTTGCCCATTCACCCTCTGAATGGCACAACATACACAATCCATGTCTCAATTGTCTCAAGGCTTAAAAATCCTTCTTTAAACTTTCTCCTCCCCTTCAATTACACTGAAGTGGATTTAACAGGTGACATCAATAAGGGATCATAGCTTTTACCTGGATTCACCTGGTCTGTCTATGTCATGGAAAAAGCAGGTGTTCCTAATGTTTTGTCCACTCAGTGTATGTCTTACTGAAACGTGGCTGGATGATGACGCTCTGCACGTCGTACTCAGTGGATTCTCCATGCAGCGGCAGGATCGGACGGTGGCTTCGGTCAAGTGTTGTTACTGACCTGACACAGTGATGTTACTGCAATGATACAGTGTTGTTACTGCTTTGACACAGTGTTGTTACTGCTCTGACACAGTGTTGTTACTGCTTTGACACAGTGTCGTTACTGCTCTGACACAGTGTTGTTATGGCTTTGACACAGTGTTGTTACTGCTCTGACACAGTGATGTTACTGCTCTGACACAGTGGTGGGACTGCTCTGACACAGTGGTGGTACTGCTCTGACACAGTGTTGTTACTGCTCTGACACAGTGTTGTTACTGCTGTGATACAGTGATGTTACTGCTCTGACACAGTGTTGTTACTGCTCTGACACAGTGATGTTACTGCTCTGACACAGTGTCGTTACTGCTCTGACACAGTGATGTTACTGCTCTGACACAGTGTTGTTACTGCTCTGACACAGTGTCGTTACTGCTCTGACACAGTGTTGTTACTGCTCTGATACAGTGTTGTTACTGCTCTGACACAGTGTTGTTACTGCTGTTACTGCTCTGACACAGTGATGTTACTGCTCTGACACAGTGTTGTTACGGCTTTGACACAGTGTTGTCACTGCTCTGACGCAGTGTTGTTACTGCTCTGACACAGTGTTGTTACTGCTCTGACACAGTGATGTTACTGCTCTGACACAGTGTTGTTACGGCTTTGACACAGTGTTGTTACGGCTTTGACACAGTGTTGTCACTGCTCTGACGCAGGGTTGTTACTGCTCTGACAGAGTGTTGTTACTGCTCTGACAGAGTGTTGTTACTGCTCTGACACAGTGGTGTTACTGCTCTGACACAGTGTTGTTACTGCTTTGACACAGTGATGTTAATGCTCTGACACAGTGGTGTTACTGCTCTGACACAGTGTTGTTACTGCTCTGACACAGTGTTGTTACAGCTCTGACACAGTGATGTTACTGCTCTGACACAGTGTTGTTACTGCTCTGACACAGTGATGTTACTGCTCTGATACAGTGTTGTCACTGCTCTGACACAATGTTGTTACTGCTTTGACACAGTGTTGTTACTGCTCTGACACAGTGTTGTTACTGCTCTGACACAGTGATGTTACTGCTCTGACACAGTGTTGTTTACTGCTCTGACACAGTGTTGTTACTGCTCTTACACAGTGTTGTTACTGCTCTGACACAGTGTTGTTACGGCTATGACACAGTGTTGTTACTGCTGTTACTGCTCTGACACAGTGATGTTACTGCTCTGACACAGTGTTGTTACTGCTGTTACTGCTCTGACACAGTGATGTTACTGCTCTGACACAGTGTTGTTACGGCTTTGACACAGTGTTGTCACTGCTCTGACGCAGTGTTGTTACTGCTCTGACACAGTGATGTTACTGCTCTGACACAGTGTTGTTACTGCTCTGACACAGTGATGTTACTGCTCTGACACAGTGTTGTTACGGCTTTGACACAGTGTTGTTACGGCTTTGACACAGTGTTGTCACTGCTCTGACGCAGTGTTGTTACTGCTCTGACAGAGTGTTGTTACTGCTCTGACAGAGTGTTGTTACTGCTCTGACACAGTGGTGTTACTGCTCTGATACAGTGTTGTTACTGCTCTGACACAGTGTTGTTACTGCTTTGACACAGTGATGTTAATGCTCTGACACAGTGGTGTTACTACTGTGATACAGTGATGTTACTGCTCTGATACAGTGTTGTTACTGCTCTGACACAGTGATGTTACTGCTCTGATACAGTGTTGTTACTGCTCTGACACAGTGGTGTTACTGCTCTGACACAGTGATGTTACTGCTCTGACACAGTGGTGTTACTGCTCTGACACAGTGATGTTACTGCTCGGACACAGTGTTGTTACTGCTTTGACACAGTGATGTTAATGCTCTGACACAGTGGTGTTACTGCTCTGACACAGTGTTGTTACTGCTCTGACACAGTGTTGTTACTGCTCTGACACAGTGTCGTTACTGCTCTGACATAGTGTTGTTACTGCTCTGACACAGTGGTGTTACTGCTCTGACACAGTGGTGTTACTGCTCTGACACAGTGATGTTACTGCTCTGACACAGTGTTGTTACTGCTCTGACACAGTGATGTTACTGCTCTGACACAGTGTTGTTACTGCTGTTACTGCTCTGACACAGTGATGTTACTGCTCTGACACAGTGTTGTTACGGCTTTGACACAGTGTTGTTACAGCTTTGACACAGTGTTGTCACTGCTCTGACACAGTGATGTTACTGCTCTGACACAGTGTTGTTACTGCTGTTACTGCTCTGACACAGTGATGTTACTGCTCTGACACAGTGTTGTTACGGCTTTGACACAGTGTTGTCACTGCTCTGACGCAGTGTTGTTACTGCTGTGATACAGTGTTGTTACTGCTGTGATACAGTGTTGTTACTGCTCTGATACAGTGTTGTTACGGCTTTGACACAGTGTTGTTACTGCTCTGACACAGTGATGTTACTGCTCTGACGCAGTGGTGTTACTGCTCTGACACAGTGTTGTTCCGGCTATGACACAGTGGTGTTACTGCTCTGACACAGTGTTGTTACTGCTCTGACACAGTGTTGTTACTGCTCTGACACAGTGTTGTTACGGCTTTGACACACTGTTGGCCCAGATAATTGGGAAAAGGCTATAGTAGTTGTTTTAATGCTCTGACACACCACAACCTATACATTCCTATTCCTATATAAAGTTTCAGACAGCAACAACAAGGAAGATTGTTAACAGTACATAACATTGTAAGTAAAAGTAATTACTCAAATAAATGGTAAAGAAAAGGTAGGTAGAATATTTTCAGTTAAAATAATTACACAAATAAATAACAGATAATACAAAGAATGTAACGTTCTAAAAGTAAATACGTGTGTTGTACATGAGTCTACGTTGTCATCGGTTACAGTACTACGCCTTCTTTCATCTTTCTTACACTAGTTCTCTAACTGTGGCATTTAAGATAACATTATAGGGTCTCAGCAGTACAGCTGAAATCATCTGTCAACGTTTGTGCCTCTGTCTGCTTGTCAAACGAGCAGACAGCTTTTCCTCTCACGGTGAAAGTTCAGTTTGTGGTTGCTGATCCACAACACTAGTTCCTCATTGTCCAAGTTTGTGCAACAGGTTTATTTGGAAGTTCTTGAAGCTTGTGTAGAACCCTGCCAGGTGTCAAAGCAAACACCTTCTGATCAAGAAGGACACTTACTCGGGGCGGCAGGTAGCTTAGCGGTTAAGAGCGTTGTGCCAGTAACCGCAAAGGTCGCTGGTTCTAATCCCAGAGACGACTAGGTGAAAAAATCTGTCGATGTGCCCTTGAGCAAGGCATTTAACCCTAATTGCTCTGGATAAGAGCGTCTGCAAAATGACTCAAATGTAAAAATGTACATGATTTAATGTCCTCAGATCTACTTGAGATTGTGTGTTTGCCAGAGTCTGGCTTCAGCTCACAGTGTTTATCAAATCGCTGCGCGAGGTCTGCCTGCTCCCCAATGGTCCTGCTGACTTTCTGTGCAATGTCAAACTGGACCTGGGCTCCCTTGATGTTGGATGAGGTCTTTTGTGAGGCGCAAATGGTGTCCAATGTCCAATGCTATGTTATATCATGACCCACCACCTGTATTCGCTGTTCGGCTCCACCAGAGTCTATAAGACACACTGGGGCTTTGTAGGCGCAGGGTTCTTCAATTCCGGTCCTGGAGGGCCGAAACGCTTCTGTTTTTTATTTCTACCTGCTAGTTAATTGCACTCACCTGGTGTCCCAGGTCTGATTAGAAGGAGAGGATGAAAAACCTCCAGGACCGGAATTGAAGAACCCTGTTTGTAGGGTAACTTTGATGGGGGGGGCCCACAACAAATCTGAACTCATCATGAGGGGTCGCAGTTGCGTACCCACATCCATAACCCCCACCCCCATTTTAGTGTTTTAGAGTTAATTTACTGCAATTCTACACATTTTGCCATGGGGGCGGAGAGAAATGTTTTAATATGATATCTGACTAACAAATCATTGGGGGCCCTCGGCCAGTAATTCAACCATGATAACAAGTTCAGATAGCTGGCTGCTAAACTAAATTAGCAATTAAAAAAATTTCATTATATTAAAAACCACAGCAATGCTGACGTTGTGGCTTAGCGGTAACGCAGCAGACATCAAGGTACATGTGGTTAGGACTACCGAAGGCCCTGGGTTCATCTCCCTGTCACTTGTTTCCTACTGTCACTTGTTTCCCCTCCAAAATAATCTGAAAAATAAAATAAAACACAGCAAACATACACAGCATATCATACTGTAGTTTGTTGTTTTAGTGGTTGTATCCTACTGTAGTTTGTTGTTTTAGTGGTTGTATCCTACTGTAGTTTATTGTTCTAGAGGTTGTATCCTACTGTAGTTTGTTGTGTTAGTGGTTGTATTCAGAATGAACATTAAACATCACCATATTTCAATAGCTCTATACATACCATTGGATCATCGTTGTGTTGCGTGGTGTTGTCAAGACAAGCTACACTCCCTGCATTATGGACCTGGACACCCTCCATATCTACTGTAGGCATTTCTCACCCCATGACTCACCAATCTGTTTACATGTTGTCATTGTACTCTTCCTGGACACACAGACACCGAGCCTGGATAGTCGGTTAAAGCATCTCTTTTTGGCCCCAGAATGACGCATGACAAGCGCATTACCAAACATTGGTGCACACTTACATTTCGAACGTGCCCTTAAAAGGGTGGCACCTGCCATGGCCATTGTGCACTACTTTGTCTGAAGGCCTCTTCCTTGTTGCTGGAGCCACAGTCATGGAGGAAGTGCTCTCACATTGCAAAATTCCAGTAATCTTTTCCCACTCATCCATAACTTTATCCCATGAAAACTCTTTCAGTGATGAGGAACTGGTGTGTCAGTATTGAGTCCACCTTTTTACTGGTCAATCCTCTACACTTCTCAGTCACAATATTCAGCACTTGCGTGATAACAACTTGTGACAGACCTGGAACTACTTTGGTATTGCTCTGGGCCAATTACCTTGAACACGTATACCAATTCTTTCCAAAGGTCCTCTAGGTATCCGTGACTTTGTACCAGAAGTAGTTGTCATAGTGACCTTAAATAAAAGGAAAGTAAGGTTTTAATATCTGAGACTGTCCTCATGAATTATGCAACACTTTTGCAATGATACACTTTGTGTATGTGCCACATAAAATGGGCTTTATCAGTTACTTCATTGTCAAGGAAAAATACAAACTATGTATAAATTATCTAGGCTACATTCTCACTATGATCAACTGAAGATATTGTTAAATGTAGCCTACACATGTTAGCCTGTAGGACTTATGCAACACTGTTTTCTACCTACAGTGGGGAGAACAAGTATTTGATTCACTGCCGATTTTGCAGGATTTCCTACTTACAAAGCATGTAGAGGTCTGTAATTTGTATCATAGGTACACTTCAACTGTGAAAAATCCAGAAAATCACATTGTATGATTTATAAGTAATTAATTTGCATTTTATTGCATGATATAAGTATTTGATACATCAGAAAAGCAGAACTTAATATTTGGTACAGAAACCTTTGTTTGCAATTACAGAGATCATACGTTTCCTGTAGGTCATGACCAGGTTTGCACACACTGCAGCAGGGATTTTGGCCCACTCCTCCATACAGACCACCTCCAGATCCTTCAGGTTTCGGGGCTGTCGCTGGGCAATACGGACTTTCAGCTCCCTCCAAAGATTTTCTATTGGGTTCAGGTCTGGAGACTGGCTAGGCCACTCCAGGACCTTGAGATGCTTCTTACGGAGCCACTTCTTAGTTGCCCTGGCTGTGTGTTTCGGGTCGTTGTCATGCTGGAAGACCCAGCCACGACCCATCTTCAATGCTCTTACTGAGGGAAGGAGGTTGTTGGCCAAGTAATCGCGATACATGGCCCCATCCATCCTCCCGTCAATACGGTGCAGTCATCCTGTCCCCTTTGCAGAAAAGTATTTGATCACCTACCAACCAGTAAGAATTCCGGCTCTCACCGACCTGTTAGTTTTTCTTTAAGAAGCCCTCCTGTTCTCCACTCATTACCTGTATTAACTGCACCTGTTTGAACTCGTTACCTGTATAAAAGACACCTGTCCACACACTCAATCAAACAGACTCCAACCTCTCCACAATGGCCAAGACCAGAGAGCTGTGTAAGGACATCAGGGATAAAATTGTTGGGCGCAACTTTGGTTTTAGAAGTGTGGGGGGACATAATTATTATTATGTTTTTTATCCAGTTGAATAAACACTCCAAACACCCTACCCGACTGCTCGGAGGCGTCCACATGGTCCTAAAGCACACCGTTGCCACCTGGTATGGCGACTGCTTGGCCTCCGACCGCAAGGCACTACAGAGGGTAGTGTGTACGGCCCAGTACATCACTGGGGCCAAGCTTCCTGCCATCCAGGACCTCTATACCAGGCGGTGTCAGAGGAAGGCCCTCAAAATTGTCAAAGACTCCAGCCACCCTAGTCATAGACTGTTCTCTCTGCTACCGCACGGCAAGCGGTACCGGAGTGCCAAGTCTAGGTCCAAAAGACTTCTCAACAGCTTCTACCCCCAAGACATAAGACTCCTGAACAGCTAATCATGGCTACCCGGACTATTTGCACTGCCCCCCCCACCCCATCCTTTTTCCGCTGCTGCTACTCTGTTAATTATTTATGCATAGTCACTTTAACTCTACCCGCATGTACATATTACCTCAACTACCTCAACTAGCCGGTGCCCCCGCACATTGACTCTGCACCGGTACCCCCTGTATATATAGCCTCCCTACTGTTATTTTATTTTACTTCTGCTCTTTTTTTTCTCAACACTTTTTTTGTTGTTGTTTAAATGCACTGTTGGTTAAGGGCTGTAAGTAAGCATTTCACTGTAATGTCTGCACCTGTTGTATTCGGCGCATGTGACCAATAAAATTTGATTTGATTTGCCTCGTTTTGTATCACATTCCAATGATAAAACTGGGGGAAACAAAACACAGACAATTTTTTTCCTGCATCATTGGCACTTCTTTTATATTTGAGTAGAAGACTGACAGGGGCCACATACTGCTTTTGAAAACCCATCACTCAGCGTGACAGGTCCAGTTATCTCTTCTAAACCCATCACTCAGCGTGACAGGTCCAGTTATCTCTTCTAAACCCATCACTCAGCGTGACAGGTCCCGTTACCTCTTCTAAACCCATCACTCAGCGTGACAGGTCCAGTTATCTCTTCTAAAGCCATCACTCAGCGTGACAGGTCCCGTTACCTCTTCTAAACCCATCACTCAGCGTGACAGGTCCCGTTACCTCTTCTAAACCCATCACTCAGCGTGACAGGTCCAGTTATCTCTTCTAAAGCCAGTGTGTAGTCCGGTCCCAATAAAGACCATTTACAGCACCTTGCAAAAGTATTCATCCCCCTTGGCGTTTTTCCTATTTTCTTGCATTACAACCTGTAATTTAAATGGATTTGTATTTGTATTTCATGTAATGGACATACACAAAATAGTCCAAATTGGTGAAGTGAAATGAAGAAAATAATGGGAAAGTGGTGCGTGCATATGTATTCACCCCCTTTGCTATGAAGAACCTAAATAAGATCTGGTGCAACCAATTACCTTCAGAAGTCACATAATTTGTTAAAGTCCACCTGTGTGCAATCTAAGTGTCACATGATCTGTCACATGATCTCAGAATGTATACACCTGTTCTGAAAGGCCCCAGAGTCTGCAACACCACTAAGCAAGGGGCACCACCAAGCAAGCGGCACCATGAAGACCAAAGAGCTCTCCAAACAGGTCAGGGACAAAGTTGTGGAGAAGTACAGATCTGGGTTGGGTTATGGAATAATATCAGAAACTTTGAACATCCCACGGAGCACCATTAAATCCATTATTAAAAAATGGAAAGAATATGGCACCACAACAAACCTGCCAAGAGAGGGCCGCCCACCAAAACTCACAGACCAGGCAAGGAGGGCACTTATCTCCCTCACTAACTTTAAGCATCAGTTGTCAGAGCACCTTACCGATCACTGCACCTGTACACAGCCCATCTGAAATTAGCCCGCCCAACTACCTCATCCCTATATTGTTATTTATTTTGCTCATTTGCACCCCAGTATCTCTATTTGCACATCATCTCTTGCACATCTATCATTCCAGTGTTAATACTAATTGTAATGATTTTGCACTATAGCCTATTTATTGCCTTACCTCCATAACTTGCTACAGTATTCTGGTGGGTTATGTTTACAGTAAAAACAGTACTGTATTTCAGTATATAGACATCTTACCTGGACATATTGGTACCGGAGTTCCTTGACACCATCAGAGTTCATCTTACTGGAACAGTGTACACCTGCTTCATGCTGATATGATGCTTTGTCAAGACTCTAGCAATGGTTGTCGTGCTTACACTTTCAACAT
>NC_140001.1:3455529-3500529 GCF_964263955.1 Coregonus lavaretus
TGCCGTGCCGGACCGACGACGCACACCACTGGCTTGGTGTGGGGAACAGGCACGGGCCGTGCTGAACTGACGACGCACACCACTGGCTTGGTGTGGGGAGCAGGAATGGGCCGGACTGGGCTGGCGACGCGCACCACAGACCTGGTGCGGAGAGCAGGAACGGGCAGAGCCGGGCTGACGAGACGCACCACAGACTTGGTGCGGGGAGCAGGAATGGGCCGGACTGGGCTGGCGACGCGCACCACAGACCTGGTGCGGGGAGCAGGAACGGGCAGAGCCGGACTGACAAGACGCACCACAGACTTGATGCGGGGAGCAGGAATGGGCAGAGCCGGGCTGACGAGACGCACCACAGACTTGGTGCGGGGAGCAGGAATGGGCCGGACTGGGCTGGCGACGTGCACCACAGACCTGGTGCGGGGAGCAGGAATGGGCAGAGCCGGGCTGACGAGACGCACCACAGACTTGATGCGGGGAGCAGGAACAGACCGGACCGTACTAGGGACACACACCACTGGCCCTACACCGGGATCTGGAACGGGCCGGACCGGACTGGCAACACACCCCAGTACCTCTCGTCGTGCCTCCACACCTTCCATCCCCTCTTCTACCAGTGGCCCCCGTAACCTGGCGGCCTCCTCTGCAACCCCGCTGGACCGCTCCATAGCGGCCTCCTGCTGCCCCGACGTCGTGAGCCCCCCCCTAAAATTTTTCTGGGGGTCTCTCCTCCCCGTGGGCCAGGTCTCCATCATTCTCGCCCACCTCTCGCTCCTCTGTCTCCAACCCTCGTCACTCAGCTCCTCAACTCGCTGCTTGGTCCAGTTGTGGTGGGTTTTTCTGTCACGGTCGTCTAAGGAGGACCAAGGCGCAGCGTTGAGGGTGAACATATTTATTAAATAAATGATCACACGATCAAAAACAGACGAAAAACATGATGTCTACGGTTACACAACCAAATACGAACAAAAACCCACAACCACAAAGGAAAAGACACAGTTTAAATATGGCTCCCAATCAGAGACAACCAGCCCCAGCTGACACTCGTTGCCTCTGATTGGGAGTCACTCAGGCCAACATAGAAAATACAAACATAGAACTACACACCCTGGCTCAACATAACAGTGTCCCCAGAACCAGGGCGTGACAGGAGGAGACAGGTTAAAGAAGGATTTTTATGCATTGAGGCAATTGAGACATGGATTGTGTGCCATTCAGATGGTGAATGGGCAAGACAAAATATTTAAGTGCCTTTGAACGGGGTATGGTAGTAGGTGCCAGGCGCACCGGTTTGTGTCAAGAACTGCAACGCTGCTGGGTTTTTCACGCTCAACAGTTTCCCGTGTGTATCAAGAATGGTCCACCACCCAAAAGGACATCCAGCCAACTTGACACAACTGTGAGAAGCATTGGAGTCAACATGGGGCCAGCATCCCTGTGGAAGGCTTTCAACAGCTTTGTAAGAGTCCATGCCCCTAACCAACTGAGGCTATTCTGAGAGCAGGAACTCAATATTAGGAAGGTGTTCCCAATGTTTGGTATAATCGGCGTATCTTCAACAGTAAATGAAGGAAACAGCCTGGTTAAGGAATCTATTGTTCTAAACCTCTGAACGGATGTGTCCCAAATGGATCCCTATTTGCCCTGAACAAAAAGTATTGCGCTATTTAGGCAATGTCTTTGATACTACAGACTTCTGTCTAGATTTAAGAGGAAGAAGTCCACTCAAAAGAAGTCAAAAGAAGTCCACTGAATAAGGAACACGGTCCCATTTGGGACGCAGGGGGAAAAATGAGAGAACAAGCATTCCCTTACATGGTCATTACATGCTGGGTATAACAACATTACATCTGTGGATGGATACAGGGCCTGTTTTTTTTCTGCTGACGGTTCCAGAAAACACATGCGGCGTCTTGCGTTGCATCCCAAATGGCACACTGCTCTGGTCAAAAGCAGTGCACTATATAGGGAATAGGGTGCCATTCTCTGGTCTAAAGTAGTGCACTATATAGGGAATAGGGTGCCATTCTCTGGTCAAAAGTAGTGCACTATATAGGGAATAGGGTGCCATTCTCTGGTCTAAAGTAGTGCACTATATAGGGAATAGGGTGCCATTCTCTGGTCAAAAGCAGTGCACTATATAGGGAATAGGGTGCCATTCTCTGGTCAAAAGCAGTGCACTATATAGGGAATAGGGTGCCATTCTCTGGTCAAAAGCAGTGCACTATATAGGGAATAGGGTGCCATTCTCTGGTCAAAAGCAGTGCACTATATAGGGAATAGGGTGCCATTCTCTGGTCAAAAGCAGTGCACTATATAGGGAATAGGGTGCCATTCTCTGGTCAAAAGTAGTGCACTATATAGGGAATAGGGTGCCATTCTCTGGTCAAAAGCAGTGCACTATATAGGGAATAGGGTGCCATTCTCTGGTCTAAAGTAGTGCACTATATAGGGAATAGGGTGCCATTCTCTGGTCTAAAGTAGTGCACTATATAGGGAATAGGGTGCCATTCTCTGGTCTAAAGTAGTGCACTATATAGGGAATAGGGTGCCATTTGTGACGCATCCCTGGTAACTGTAACTGGCCCATCCCGGTCCATGTTCTACATATCTCTATTAGATTATGTTAGATTAGGCTCACAGAGGATTCTAATTATGTTTTGTTCCAGCCTGTTATTGGATTAGGTCAGTTTTCTTAAAAACCTTTTTCAGCCTGGGACCCAAATGAGAAAATTCTGTGTTTTCCATGGACCAAAGCTCATGAAAACATGGCCCCTTCTGGGGGTCCTAAGCGAGATTTGGTTGCCCCCCCCCCCGCTCCCACCTCGCGGGCAAAACGTTTTAGTGGCCCCTCTCTTGATGGTCGAGAGAAAAATTGAAGTTTAAAAATGTTACAGCTAATTTCCTGCAATTATACACATTTTTGCCCTGGGATGGAGAGAAATCTTTGCAGTTTTAAAGCTAATTTCCTGCAATTCTACACATTTTGCTATGACTTATGCCATGTTAATATGATATCTAAGTGAGAAACTAAATCAATGGGAGCATGTCATGCCAAACAGTGTCCCCATGCCAAAAAGTGTGTCCCCCCCCCGCGCCACAATGGGATTAGATGATTTCTAGCTTCCGTTGCTTTAGCTGTTGCTAGAACTTGCAAAATTCTGACCGGTTTACGTAATGAACCAAAGCGTCCGTTGCTATGCTGGTTGCTTGGCTCTATTTTACCTTGTAGCGAAGGAAGGAGGACACAGGCTAGTTCTATTTCACCTCATAAGCGCTCGCTCAGTCCGCGCAAAATTATTACTTCAGAATTGCTCTCCAAGACTGGGTTTTTGATGCTGACTACCTGCTGCTTCAGAGGACCAAAAAGACTGGAAAGAGAACACTCTTTCTTTACCATGCATGTGTCTTTATATAAGAAAATATTGTTAAATAGGAAGAAATAGTTTACGCTGTTTTTAGATTGACGTTGCTAGCTAGCTAGCTAGCCATGCAGTTTTATTTAGCTAACGTTAGCTAGCTAGCTAGCTACTGTAACTGTTATTGTAGCTTTCTGTTTGTATATACAGTGGGGGAAAAAAGTATTTAGTCAGCCACCAATTGTGCAAGTTCTCCCACTTAAAAAAATGAGAGAGGCCTGTAATTTTCATCATAGGTACACGTCAACTATGACAGACAAAATTAGAAAAAAAAATCCAGAAAATCACATTGTAGGATTTTTAATGAATTTATTTGCAAATGATGGTGGAAAATAAGTATTTGGTCAATAACAAAAGTTTCTCAATACTTTGTTATATACCCTTTGTTGGCAATGACACAGGTCAAACGTTTTCTGTAAGTCTTCACAAGGTTTTCACACACTGTTGCTGGTTTTTTGGCCCATTCCTCCATGCAGATCTCCTCTAGAGCAGTGATGTTTTGGGGCTGTCGCTGGGCAACACGGACTTTCAACTCCCTCCAAAGATTTTCTATGGGGTTGAGATCTGGAGACTGGCTAGGCCACTCCAGGACCTTGAAATGCTTCTTACGAAGCCACTCCTTCGTTGCCCGGGCGGTGTGTTCGGGATCATTGTCATGCTGAAAGACCCAACCACGTTTCATCTTCAATGCCCTTGCTGATGGAAGGAGGTTTTCACTCAAAATCTCACGATACATGGCCCCATTCATTCTTTCCTTTACATGGATCAGTCGTCCTGGTCCCTTTGCAGAAAAACAGCCCCAAAGCATGATGTTTCCACCCCCATGCTTCACAGTAGGTATGGTGTTCTTTGGATGCAACTCAGCATTTTTTGAGTTTTGACCAAAAAGTTATATTTTGGTTTCATCTGACCATATGACATTCTCCCAATCCTCTTCTGGATCATCCAAATGCACTCTAGCAAACTTCAGACGGGCCTGGACATGTACTGGCTTAAGCAGGGGGACACGTCTGGCACTGCAGGATTTGAGTCCCTGGCGGCGTAGTGTGTTACTGATGGTAGGCTTTGTTACTTTGGTCCCAGCTCTCTGTAGGTCATTCACTAGGTCCCCACGTGTGGTTCTGGGATTTTTGCTCACCGTTCTTGTGATCATTTTGACCCCACGGGGTAAGATGTTGCGTGGAGCCCCAGATCGAGGGAGATTATCAGTGGTCTTGTATGTCTTGTATGTCTTCCATTTCCTAATAATTGCTCCCACAGTTGATTTCTTAAAACCAAGCTGCTTACCTATTGCAGATTCAGTCTTCCCAGCCTGGTGCAGGTCTACAATTTTGTTTCTGGTGTCCTTTGACAGCTCTTTGGTCTTGGCCATAGTGGAGTTTGGAGTGTGACTGTTTGAGGTTGTGGACAGGTGTCTTTTATACTGATAACAAGTTCAAACAGGTGCCATTAATACAGGTAACGAGTGGAGGACAGATGAGCCTCTTAAAGAAGAAGTTACAGGTCTGTGAGAGCCAGAAATCTTGCTTGTTTGTAGGTGACCAAATACTTATTTTCCACCATAATTTGCAAATAAATTCATTAAAAATCCTACAATGTGATTTTCTGGATTTTTTTTTCTCAATTTGTCTGTCATAGTTGACGTGTACCTATGATGAAAATTACAGGCCTCTCTCATCTTTTTAAGTGGGAGAACTTGCACAATTGGTGGCTGACTAAATACTTTTTTTCCCCACTGTAGTTTTCACTTCAATGGCATCCCTCAAGGAGATTTTATTTTATCTTTCCGACCAGGCAAAGTACCATGAAGGCACCACTGATCTCGACAAGAGGCACAACATTCATGGGGGGCAGAGAAATTCACAATTCAGGGTAACGTTAAGCAGTTAACTTCTAACTGGACGGATTTAGCGATGTACAACCATTTTTCAACAGCCATTTTCCATCTAGCTAGTTGGTCATCTACATGTTGCTAGCTATACATATAGTTATGTGTCTGTCATATTGAGGTATTTAGCTATAAGTTAAACCTGATCAATCAAATGGATAGGTGTAATCAATTATGGTAATGTATTTTCTGTCCCTCCAAGAGATATGTAAGAAATATATTTGTAATATGAAATATAATTGCATTTAATCCTGTTATCAATCAAGGTGATACTGAACATGGACAAGGGGCCGGAGAAACAGAAGGAGAGCTGCCGGAGGAGAAACAGAAGGAGAGCTACCGGAGGAGAATCAGAAGGAGAGCTACCGGAGGAGAAACAGAAGGAGAGCTACCAGAGGAGAAACAGAAGGAGAGCTACCGGAGGAGAATCAGAAGGAGAGCTACCGGAGGAGAATCAGAAGGAGAGCTACCGGAGGAGAATCAGAAGGAGAGCTACCGGAGGAGAATCAAGAAGGGGACCAAGTGCTTCGACATCCGGGAAGAAGGAAGGACGAAAGGAAGGTGAGACCTGGGAAACTTCGCTGCTCTTTCGCTCCTAGCTGGGGTCACCATCCATTAAGGTGAATATAAAAAATAAGACGTTTTAGTTTCCCTAACACTGATATTTTTATCTTTGTCTTCCTCGGTGGAAGCAAACAATCTTCTCCAGTTGGAGCAGTTGGACAGTCGACCACTGTAATCACTGACGCCCCACACTTCAGTGAAGCCCAATAGACAAAGTATGTTACACTTAGGTTTACATTTGAGAAAGCAAGAAATTGCAATTATGCTGAGCTTATAAAAATGTTAATAAAAAATGTACCTCTTCGATTTACCTCTCCAAATGACTTTAGGACCATTGACTGTCCGAGACACCCAGGAGGTATCCCATCCACCAGAGCCAGTGAGTTCGGATCAGTCTGATTCTCTGTGCTCTGAGTCGGAGGGTGACCAGCTTGAGGTAGGCTATACCTTCCAAAACTGTTGAAAAGTACATATCTCCCATTTATAACACTGTACTAATCCATCACATTTTCTCCCAGTAAAGTGTAACTAACCTGTCTGTTTGCTTGTTTACGTCTCTGTCTCCTCCCCTGTTCCCTTTAGCTCTGCTCCTGTTCTCCAGGACCTAGGGGTTCTGCCCAACACCCAGACATGCTCCCTTTAACTCTGCTCCTGTTCTCCAGGACCTAGGGGTTCTGCCCAACACCCAGACCTGCTCCCTTTAGCTCTGCTCCTGTTCTCCAGGACCTAGGGGTTCTGCCCAACACTCAGACATTGGATCCACCTGATGTCCTCCGTTACCAACCACCCTCCAACGTTTCATTACATCATCTAGAGCTACTGTTGTTGTCATTATCTGATCAGAAAGTTTTCTTGCTCTCTCACACTGGGCACATAATATGTGAGATACACAGATGAACTAAAAACACTAGCACTGCAAAAACACTCAGAACAAAGAAGAGCAGCAGTGCCTGGACTTTGCAGTCTCCCCTCTTCAAGTCCTCCTTCAGAGACCGGCTGCCTGTTGAGAACAAGTGGCAGGCAGAACCTCCCGCCCACACAGCAACCGCCTCCTCTATATTCCACACAGCAACCACCTCCTCTATATTCCACACAGCACCCACCTCCTCTATATTCCACACAGCAACCACCTCCTCTATATTCCACACAGCAACCACCTCCTCTATATTCCCCACATCAGAATTCAGTATTTTACTCTGTGATTGCCATGTGTGTGTACAAAAAGTCTGGGAAAAAAATAAATGAACGACACAACTGTAACAAAAAAATATACAAGTTTATATATTAAAATCCTAAATATTGCCAGGTTGGTTTTCACAGCTGTTTCACAAGGTGTTCATTATTGTAAGTTGTAAGGTATCCTGTGATGGTATTTAGTGGTTCCACATTATTCATTGTTGTATCCTAGGGCCTAAAATAGATACATATATTCAAACACAAGGGTGTACTAATGAGCTATGTGTCATTCCCACTCCCCCTCTCTGGCGCTTGACGTCGCTGGTTTACTAATCTCTGGCTCTGACGCGCACCTGCGCCTCATCATGAGACTCACCTGGACTCCATCACTTCACTGATTACTTCCCCTATATCTGTCCCCTATAGCTTCAAGTTTCTTGGTGTCCACATCACCAACAAACTATCATGGTCCAAACACACCAAGACAGTCGTGAAGGGGGCACGACAAAGCCTATTCCCCCTCAGGAGACTGAAAAGATTTGGCATGGGGTCTTCAGATCCTCAAAGTTATACAGCTTCACCATCGAGAGCACCCTGACTGGTTGCATCACCGCCTGGTATGGCAACTGCTCGGCGTCCGACCGCAAGGCTCTACAGAGGTTAGTGCGTCCGGCCCAGTCCATCACTGGGGCCAAGCTTCCTGCCATCCATGACCTCTATATCAGGCGGTGTCAGAGGAAGGTCCTAAAAATGGTCAAAGACTCCAGCTACCCTAGTCATAGACTGTTCTCTCTGCTACCGCACGGCAAGCGGTACCGGAGTGCCAAGTCTAGGTCCAAAAGGCTTCTTAACAGCTTCTACCCCCAAGCCATAAGACTCCTGAACAGCTAATCATGGCTACCTAGACTATTTGCACTGCCCCCCCCACCCCCACCCCATCTTTTGCGCTGCTGCATTGTCACTTTACCTCTACCCACATGTACATATTACCTCAACTAGCCGGTGCCCCCGCACATTGACTCTGTACCGGTACCCCCCTGTATATAGCCTCCCTACTGTTATTACACATTGACTCTGTACCGGTACCCCCTGTATATAGCCTCCCTACTGTTATTACACATTGACTCTGTACCGGTACCCCCTGTATATAGCCTCCCTACTGTTATTACACATTGACTCTGTACCGGTACTCCCTGTATATAGCCTCCCTACTGTTATTTTACTGCTGCTCTTTTAATTATTCGTTTTTTTTATTTTTACTTATCTATTGTTTACTTAACACTTATTTTTCTTAAAATTGCATTGTTGGTTAAGGGCCTGTAAGTAAGCATTTCACTGTAAGGTCTACACCTGTTGTATTCGGCGAATGTGACAAAGAACATTTGATTTGATTTGAACCCAGGACCTACAAAGAACATTTGATTTGACAGCGGGGGATGACAATAACGTAATTTAGGCTGCAATGATCTCCAAAATTCTAATCATTAGGTCATCACACCGTTGATATAGCAACGGACACTCATAGTTTATCGAATCCCATTGGGACGCGGGTGGGACACTTCTTGGCTGGGGGATTTTATGTGGCAGGGTCAGGACCCCTTGCGCATGTGCCCTGCGTGCCCAGTCAGGATTCATTCAGGATTACTACAAGTTTAGATAGTCTAGCAAGCTAATTTACCAATCTAAATATTGTTAGCAAACATGGCTATTTGATTGACTGTCATTGACTGCCTTCACCTGAGAAAATCTGCTAGTGCACAACCACATTTCGGAATTGCACCTTGTTTATTTTACTATTCTAACACGCAACAGAAAGTAGAGTCCCCGACTGAGTTCCTAATTCTTTTTTGCACGACCCACAATTAACACGTCGCCACACATACTTTATTAAAGGGTAGTGCGTACGGCCCAGTACATCACTGGGGCAAAGCTCCCTGCCATCCAGGACCTCTATACCAGGCGGTGTCAGAGGAAGGCCCTCAAAATTGTCAAAGACTCCAGTCACCCTAGTCATAGACTGTTCTCTCTGCTACCGCACGGCAAGCGGTACCGGAGTGCCAAGTCTAGGTCCAAAAGACTTCTCAACAGCTTCTACCCCCAAGCCATAAGACTCCTGAACAGCTAATCATGGCTACCCGGACTATTTGCACTGCCCCCCCACCCCATCCTTTTTACGCTGCTGCTACTCTGTTAAGTATTTATGCATAGTCACTTTAACTCTACCCACATGTACATATTAC
The DNA here is from genome assembly GCF_964263955.1 of Coregonus lavaretus. Classification (NCBI taxonomy): domain Eukaryota; kingdom Metazoa; phylum Chordata; class Actinopteri; order Salmoniformes; family Salmonidae; genus Coregonus; species Coregonus lavaretus. Next base: position 3,464,814 of record NC_140001.1, read on the forward strand.
CTCAACTAGCCGGTGCCCCCGCACATTGACTATGCAACGGTACCCCCCTGTATATATAGCCTCCCTACTGTCACTTTATTCTATTGTATATATAGCCTCCCTACTGTCACTTTATTTTTTACTTCTGCTCTTTTTTTCTCAACACTTTTTTGTTGTTGTTTTATTCTTACTTTTTTGTTTAAAATAAATGCACTGTTGGTTAAGGGCTGTAAGTAAGCATTTCACTGTAATGTCTGCACCTGTTGTATTCGGCGCATGTGACCAATAAAATTTGATTTGATTTGATTTGATTTGGATTAGGTATTGGTGTTTAGCAAGCGTTTGCTGTGTGGACCCCATTCTCTCTCTCCTGCTCCCACGATCGAACTCCTCAAAGCTGAAGCCCTGTCCAGCTCTGTTGAAAAAGTATGTTGAACAATGTTGGAACTCTGTTAAAACATGGGCAGATGGTCTGGGGGGGTGAGGGAGGAGAGGATGGGAGGGGTGGAAGGAGGAGGAGAAGATGGGAGGGGTGGAAGGAGGAGGAGAAGATGGGAGGGGTGGAAGGAGGAGGAGAAGGTGGGAGGGGTGGAAGGAGGAGGAGAAGATGGGAGGGGTGGAAGGAGGAGGAGAAGGTGGGAGGGGTGGAAGGAGGAGGAGAAGATGGGAGGGGTGGAGGGAAGAGGAGAAGATGGAGGAAGGGAGGCAAGGGGGAAGGAGGAGGAAGAGGAGGGGAGGAGAGGATGGAGGACGGGAGGCAAGGAGGGAGGAGGAGGAAGAGGAGGGGGAAGGAGGAGGAAGAGGAGGGGGAAGGAGGAGGAAGAGGAGGGGAGGAGAGGATGGAGGACGGGAGGAGGAGGAGGATGGAGGGAGGAGGAGGAGGATGAGGGGAGGGTGGTGATTTAACACACCTGCCTGGTTTACCAGATAACTCTATCTAGCACCTCCACCTCTTAGGGGTTTTGTAAACCTCTGCTCCGAGCAAAATAGCAGGAGGTTAAAACGACACGTTTGTTCTACATGCGATATGTGGTGTAGATTTCAAATAGAGTTCTCTTTTGAGATGAATAAACAGAATGAATAAATACTGATAATTTATGGGGTAGTGGAAATGTGGTCATAATTCCTGCTCAAGGGGTAATTATAAATAATCCTACAGATTCCCATCTTTCAATGAAAAACACATTGTCATTAGATCAGTTAGGGGTGTTGTAATTGTTGCCAAATAATAACATATATTACTAAGAACGTGAGAGCAACGTGACTCCCTTAGCAGGTCTTTTTTTGGGGGGTCATTTAGCAGACTCTTATCTAGAGCGACTTACATGAGCAATTAGGGTTAAGTGCCTAATTTTTCACCTAGTTGGCTCGGGGATTAGAACCTGCGACCTTTCGGTTACTGGCACAACACTCTTAACCACTAAGCTAGCTGCCGCCCTGCTTGAACCCAGACCACCAGCACCAATGACAAACGCCCTAACTACTGTCCCAATAAGGAGCCTAGCCCGAATAATGTGACAATATAGTTAGGCCCTGTCCTTTCCCGAAGAAACCCTTGATCTGCTAGGTCATTACACAGAAAACTTAGGGAGATGCACTACATTACCAAAAGTATGTAGACACCTGCTTGTCGAACATCTCATTTTAAAATCATGGGCATTAATATGGAATTGGTCCCCCCTTTGCTGCTATAACAGCCTCCACTCTTCTGGGAAGGCTTTCCACTAGATGTTGGAACATTGCTGCGGGGGCTTGCTTCCTATCAGCCACGAGCATTAGTGAGGTCGGGCACTGATGTTGGGCGATTAGGCCTTGCTCGCAGTCGGCGTTCCAATTCATCCCAAAGGTGTTCGATGGGGTTGAGGTCAGGGCTCTGTGCAGGCCAGTCAAGTTCTTCCATACCGATCTTGTCAAACCATTTCTGTATGGATCTCGCTTTGTGCATTGGGGCATTGTCATGCTAAAACAGGAAAGGGCCTTCCCCAAACGGTTGCCACAAAGTTGGAAGCACAGAATCGTCTAGAATGTCATTGTATGCTGTAGCGTTAAGATTTCCCTTCACTGGAACTAAGGAGCCTGAACCATGAAAAACAGCCCCAGACAATTATTCCTCCTCCACCAAACCTTACAGTTGGCACTATGCATTGGGGCAGGTATCGTTCTCTTGGCATCCGCCAAACCCAGATTCGTCCATCAGACTGCCAGATGGTGAAGCGTAATTTATCACTCCAGAGAACGCATTTCCACTGCTCCAGAGTCCAATGGCAGCAAGCTTTACACAACTCCAGACGATTGCGCATGCATAGTGCCAACTGTAAAGTTCGGTGGAGGAGGAATAATTGTATGGGACTGTTTTTCATGATACGGTTGATATACAGTTGATGTACAGTGGATATATGGTTGATATACAGTTGATGTACAAGTATGAATATATCTAAACACAGAGATATAAACTGAGTGCAATGCAGTATAGTGCAGTTATTTAGTGTACAGTTCAGAGATGGCTTGATGTGGCTCTATGGGCCAGCTGGCTGGTTGGTGAGGGTCACAGCCCGGGGAATACATTTTTCAGGTGGCGGGAGGTTTTGGTCACGGGGGGTGACCGGGGTCGGGAGGGGCTGCTCTTCCTCCCGGGGAAGGACTGCCCGCTCCATGATCTCGCCATCACGGTTGACAACTCCATTGGCGTGACCCTGGACAACACCCTGTCGTTCTCTGCTAGCATCAAAGCGGTGACCCGATCCTGCAGGTTCATGCTCTACAACATTTGCAGAGTATGACCCTACCTTACACAGAAAGCGGCACAGGTCCTAATCCAGGCACTTGTCATCTCCCGTCTGGATTACTGTAACTCGCTGTTGGCTGGGCTCCCTGCCTGTGCCATTAAACCCCTGCAACTTATCCAGAACGCTGCAGCCCGTCTGGTGTTCAACCTTCCCAAGTTCTCTCACGTCACCCCGCTCCTCCGCACACTCCACTGGCTTCCAGTTGAAGCTCGCATCTACTACAAAATCATGGTGCTTGCCTACGGAGCTGTGAGGGGAACGGCACCTCCTCCTTACCTTCAGGCTCTGATCAGTCCCTACACCCAAACGAGGGCACTACGTTCATCTACCTCTGGCCTGCTAGCCCCCCTACCTCTACAGAAGCACAGTTCCCGCTCAGCCCAGTCAAAGCTATTTGCTGCTCTGGCACCCCAATGGTCTTTTGTCTAAACTAACACCTGACTTATTTCACCTGCTAGCACTGACTTGTTTAAAGAAATGTACTTATTGTGATCGAGATGTAGTTGTGCCTGATTGCTCTGACTTTGCTCACAGCTGCTTGTTTGAAGAAGTGTACTTACTGTGATCAAGATGTGGTTGTCCCACTGGTTATCCTAAGTTGAATGCACCAATTTGTAAGTCGCTCTGGATAAGAGCGTCTGCTAAATGACTTAAATGTAAATGTAAATGGGTCGGCAATGATCTTTCCTGAACGCTTCCTTGCCCTGGAGTAGTGAAGGACCTCGATGGAGGGCAGGTGGCAGCTGATCTCTGAAGACCGGACAATGAGTTGCAGTTTTCCCTTGCAGCTGGCAGATGAAGTCCCAAATCAGGCGGTGATGGAGGTGGTGTGGATGGACTCAACGATTGATGTGTAAAATCGGAGCAGGATTGACTGGGAGATTTTGAGTTTTCAGTTGCTGCAAGTAGTACATCCGCTTTCTTGGTGACCGCTGTGATTTTGTCCTCCCACTTGAGGTTGTGGAAGACTATGGTCTCCAGGAATTTGATTCAGCCATGTTAACAGCTGAGCCATCCATCTCGAATAGGGAGAGATGGTAGGGGGAGTTTTCTGAAGTCAACCACCGTTTCCATGGTTTTGTCTGTGAGTTCCAGGTTATTGCCACTAGCCGGTCGACCTCTCCAATGTACATGGACTCATCGGCGTCGGTGATGAGACCGACCAGAGTGGTGTCATCTGCAAACTTGGAGGTGCAGTCATTGGTGTAGAGGTGAGAGCGCGCATCTGTCACGCCCTGGCTCTGGGGACTCTTAAATGTTGAGCCAGGGTGTGTAGTTTCTGTGTTGTGTTTATTTCTATGGTGTATATCTATTATGGGTAGATCTATGTTGGCCGGTTTGGTTCCCAATCAGAGGCAGCTGTAGCTCGTTGTCTCTGATTGGGGACCATACTTAGGCAACCTTTTGGCACCAGTCAGTTGTGGGATCTTGTTCCGTGTGAGGTATGTTATTTGTCTACCTTGGACTTCACGTTTCGGTTGTTGTTTTTGTCGTGTGTTTATTCGCTTAATAAACATGTATGCTTATCACGCTGCGCCTTGGTCCTTAACGATCGTGACAGCATCCTTGTGGCGCTCCCACGCTGAGGGATAAAGAGTCTGACAGGTATTTTCCCAGCTTTACGTGTTGTATCCTGTTGGACAGGAAGTCAGCGATGATGGTATTGAATGCAAGAGCTAATGACCACAAACAATATCCAATATAGCATATGCCTTTGGGTTATCAAGGTGTTTGAGGATGTAGTGTAGACAGAGTTGTCCACAGACTTGTTGGAAAACTGCAGTGGGTCGAGGGAGGCATCAGTGATGGTTTTGAGATGGGGACAGTACCAGCTGCTCAAAGGTTTGTAGTTGTTCAGGCAGCTTTTAGTTTTTTTCAGGACTTATCGATTGTACAACTCCTGAGTGGCGCAGTGGTCTAAGGCACTGCATCGCAGTGCTAGCTGTGCCACTAGAGATCCTGGTTCGAATCCAGGCTCTGTCGCAGCCAGCCGTGACCGGGAGACTCATGGGCGGCGCACAATTGGCCCAGTGTCGTCCAGGGTAGGGGAGGGAATGGCCGGCAGGGATGTAGCTCAGTTGATAGAGCATGGCGTTTGCAATGCCAGGGTTGTGGGTTCGATCTACGGGGGGCCAGTATACAAAAATATGTATTCACTAACTGTAAGTCGCTTCTGGATAAGAGCGTCTGCTAAATGACTAAAATGTATTTGGGAAAAGTATTCCAATTGTACTATGAATTGCCATGATGTTTTCCAATATTTTACTGCAGAGAATCTTGAGACTTCAGCTCCAGGGATAAGTCATGTGGGAGAGCGAGGTCTCTTCTGCCTCTTCAAATGAGAGATCCCCCCTCACCAAAGTGCTGCAAAGGCTTACCCTTTTCCTGTGCCGGAAGCAAGTATGACATTAATTTAGTAAAAAACAAATATGATATTGAAATTAGGCTGTTATATTTGGAAGTGAACAAACGTAAAACTACTTTGTTTCAGAATTCCTATATCTCCTTTGTGAGATCCATGACCTTTTTAAAGGCCGAGTCCAGTTGAGGAATTCGACTTCGACCTGAACGAGACGGAGGAAGATTTACTAAAGTTGGAAGAGCAGCTAATGGAGAATGATTTTTGAAAATACATGGTGAGAAATTAAATGTTTCATTGGTATGAGTTGAATGACATATTTCCATGTAGGACTGGATGGCACAATCCTGTACATGTGTAATGCATTAGTGTGCTTTTGTAAAATGACAGATCTCAAAGCTGGGGGGGGAAAGACATCCCGGACCGGGTGAAGAGGCCAATGCAACGGTAAACTATTACCATATTTGTTTAACTTTTAAATTAGGTCATGGTATGTTCTTTTTGATGTACATATTTAGTGTTCTAAACAGAACCCTGACAAATGGCCTTGTGTTCTGTACAGAACCCTGACAAACGGCCTTGTGTTCTGTACAGAACCCTGACAAACGGCCTTGTGTTCTGTACAGAACCCTGACAAACGGCCTTGTGTTCTGTACAGAACCCTGACAAACTGCCTTGTGTTCTGTACAGAACCCTGACAAACTGCCTTGTGTTCTGTACAGAACCCTGACAAACGGCCTTGTGTCACCATGACGATGAAAGGAAACAAAAGGAAGCGGGTCTTTGAGATCTCCAACCTCTGCACGGTCATTATAGGTCCAGTGGAGTCCCCATCATGACCTTTTACATGACATTTGAATACCTTCTCTAGCTTGTCTAGTTTAAATAAGGGTTGAATAAATAAAAGAGAACCTTCTCTAGCTAATATTTGTTTTCCCCCTTTACAGCAGGTGAGTCTTAGCGAATCAAAAGTTACAGAGGCAGACGACGTAAACCTGCACCTGACCTCAAGGGGGCAGTGGTAAGGAGATGAAAGAGTTGTTAAAATCTTACAAAGCCTGTTCCTGCCTTCTTTTGGTGTATTGTACATCTAATCTTTGTTTCCAGAAGCCTGTGCCGGAAATGCTTTTTTGGGGTATTTGCAGTTAATTCATTTTGACACTTTTTATTTTATTAATTTTTATGGACAATGCTGATTGTGTTCCACAGAATGACAATAGCCAACAGTAGTATAGACCTTAAATATGGAAGATACATTCTGCACCATGAGTAGACTTGTATTCTACATATCAGGGGTGCTTTTCAAGAGAGTGCAACATCAAGGTCCTGGTTAATAGTTGTTTTCTTCTTCTTGTTCTTAGCTCAGGTTCTTCTCCTTATTTAATGTAAAGAAACTCCACTCCAATATTTAAATGTTGTTGATTATTAGTCGAGTATAGTTTTCAAACTCGATAGTACCGAAAAACTGTTGGCTGTCTTTTTTGAGTGGGTGAATAAAGGTTGAAATCTCATTGACCAACGTCTCAACCAAATATTACCCACATTTCCATGCTGAAATAACATTGTGTGCCCAGTGGGATATTTGTTGTGGTCCTCTGTAGCTCAGCTGGTAGAGCATGGCGCTTGTAACGTCAAGGTAGTGGGTTCGATCCCCGGGACCACCCATACACAAAAAAATGTATGCACGCGTGACTGTAAGTCGCTTTGGATAAAAGCGTCTGCTAAATGGCTTATTATTATTATTATTGTAAAAAATGTTTGCTAGGTAGTTAATGTTAGCTAGCTCTAGTTGGCTGTACCTGCGCCAAAACTCAGGTATTTTTGCTTCTAAAACTTGGCCTCAGTCTTTTTAAATAGTGAGCCGATATGTTTTCAGCACTTTTATTGCCATGACTGATCAAAACATTTCCCCATGCTCTCTCTTCTCTGGCAGACGGACAGTATAGTGAGCGATATGTTTGGAACATCGAATCGCAATACATACAGAATCGTGATAAATCGGGATACGTATAGAATTGCAATACATGTCGTACTGGCACCTAAGTATTGCGATATTGTATTGTGAGGTCCCTGGCAATTCCCAGCCCTAGAAAAAAGGACCGAGAGCAGACAGAGAGAGGACAGACAGAGAGAGGACAGACAGAGAGAGGACAGACAGAGAGAGGACAGACAGAGAGAGGACAGACAGAGAGAGGACAGACAGAGAGAGGACAGACAGAGAGCAGACAGACAGAGAGCAGACAGACAGAGAGAGGACAGACAGAGAGCAGACAGACAGAGAGAGGACAGACAGACAGAGAGAGGACAGACAGAGAGAGGACAGACAGAGAGAGGACAGACAGAGAGAGGACAGGGATACAGGCATAAATAAAGAGAGACTATTAGAGTCGTGGTCAAAAGTTTTGAGAATTATATTTACGTCATTTAGCAGACGCTCTTATCCAGAGCCACTTACAAATTGGTGCATTCACCTTATAGCCAGTGGGATAACCACTTTACAAATTTTTATTTTGTATAATTCTTATTATATATTTGGTGGGGGTGGGGGTGGTGGGGGGGGGTGGGGGGGGGGGGGTGGGTAGAAGGATTACTTTTATACTATCCCAGGTATTCCTTAAAGAGGTGGGGTTTCAAGTGTCTCCGGAAGGTGGTGAGTGACTCCGCTGTCCTGGCGTCGTGAGGGAGCTTGTTCCACCATTGGGGTGCCAGAGCAGCGAACAGTTTTGACTGGGCTGAGCGGGACTGTGCTTCCGCAGAGGTAGGGGGACCAGCAGGCCAGAGGTGGAAGAATGCAATGTCCTCGTTTGGATGTAGGCACTGATCAGAGCCTGAAGGTAAGGAGGTGCTGTTCCCCTCACAGCTCCGTAGGCAAGCACCATGGTCTTGTAGCAGATGCAAGCTTCAAATGGAAGCCGGTGGAGTGTGCGGCGGAGCGGGGTGACGTGAGAGAACTTGGGAAGGTTGAACACCAGACGGGCTGCAGCGTTCTGGATGAGTTGTAGGGGTTTAATGGCACAGGCAGGGATCCCAGCCAACAGCGAGTTGCAGTAATCCAGACGGGAGATGACAAGTGCCTGGATTAGGACCTGTGCCGATTCCTGTGTAAGGTAGGTTCGTACTCTGCGAATTTTGTAGAGCATGAACCTACAGGATCGGGTCACCGCTTTGATGTTAGCGGAGAACGACAGGGTGTTGTCCAGGGTCACGCCAAGGTTCTTTGCACTCTGGGAGGAGGACACAACAGAGTTGTCAACCGTGATGGCGAGATCATGGAGCGGGCAGTCCTTCCCCGGTAGGAAGAGCAGCTCTGTCTTGCCGAGGTTCAGCTTGAGGTGGTGATCCGACATCCACACTGATATGTCTGCCAGACATGCAGAGATGCGATTCGCCACCTGGTTATCAGAAGGGGGAAAGAATGACACAACTATTGGTCTTCACAAAGTTTGCTGCTTCAGTGTTTTTAGATATTTTTGTCAGGTGTTACTATGGTATACTGAAGTATAATTACAAGCATTCCATACAGTGGGGAAAAAAAGTATTTAGTCAGCCACCAGTTGTGCAAGTTCTCCCACTTAAAGATGAGAGAGGCCTGTACTTTTCATCATAGGTACACGTCAACTATGACAGACAAAATGAGAAAAAAATTCCAGAAAATCACATTGTAGGATTTTTAATGAATTTATTTGCAAATTATGGTGGAAAATAAGTATTTGGTCAATAACAAAAGTTTCTCAATACTTTGTTATATACCCTTTGTTGGCAATGACACAGGTCAAACGTTTTCTGTAAGTCTTCACAAGGTTTTCACACACTGTTGCTGGTGTTTTGGCCCATTCCTCCATGCAGATCTCCTCTAGAGCAGTGATGTTTTGGGGCTGTCGCTGGGCAACACAGACTTTCAACTCCCTCCAAAGATTTTCTATGGGGTTGAGATCTGGAGACTGGCTAGGCCACTCCAGGACCTTGAAATGCTTCTTACGAAGCCACTCCTTCGTTGCCCGGGCGGTGTGTTTGGGATCATTGTCATGCTGAAAGAACCAGCCACGTTTCATCTTCAATGCCCTTGCTGATGGAAGGAGGTTTTCACTCAATCTCACGATACATGGCCCCATTCATTCTTTCCTTTACACGGATCAGTCGTCCTGGTCCCTTTGCAGAAAAACAGCCCCAAAGCATGATGTTTCCACCCCCATGCTTCACAGTAGGTATGGTGTTCTTTGGATGCAACACAGCATACTTTGTCCTCCAAACACGACGAGTTGAGTTTTTACCAAAACGTTCTATTTTGGTTTCATCTGACCATATGACATTCTCCCAATCCTCTTCTGGATCATCCAAATGCACTCTAGCAAACTTCAGACGGGCCTGGACATGTACTGGCTTAAGCAGGGGGACACGTCTGGCACTGCAGGATTTGAGTCCCTGGCGGCATAGTGTGTTACTGATGGTAGGCTTTGTTACTTTGGTCCCAGCTCTCTGCAGGTCATTCACTAGGTCCCCCCGTGTGGTTCTGGGATTTTTGCTCACCGTTCTTGTGATCATTTTGACCCCACGGGGTGAGCTCTTGCGTGGAGCCCCAGATCGAGGGAGATTATCAGTGGTCTTGTATGTCTTCCATTTCCTAATAATTGCTCCCACAGTTGATTTCTTCAAACCAAGCTACTTACCTATTGCAGATTCAGCCTTCCCAGCCTGGTGCAGGTCTACAATTTTGTTTCTGGTGTCCTTTGACAGCTCTTTGGTCTTGGCCATAGTGGAGTTTGGAGTGTGACTGTTTGAGGTTGTGGACAGGTGTATTTTATACTGATAACAAGTTCAAACAGGTGCCATTAATACAGGTAACGAGTGGAGGACAGAGGAGCCTCTTAAAGAAGAAGTTACAGGTCTGTGAGAGCCAGAAATCTTGCTTGTTTGTAGGTGACCAAATACTTATTTTCCACCATAATTTGCAAATAAATTCATTAAAAATCCTACAATTTGATTTTCTGGAATTTTTTTCTCAATTTGTCTGTCATAGTTGACGTGTACCTATGATGAAAATTACAGGCCTCTCTCATCTTTTTAAGTGGGAGAACCTGCACAATTGGTGGCTGACTAAATACTTTTTTCCCCCACAGTAAGTGTCAAAGGCTTTTATTGACAATTACATTAAGTTTATGCAAAGAGTCGATATTTGCAGTGTTGACCCTTCTTTTTCAAGACCTCTGCAATCCGCCCTTGCATGCTGTCAATTAACTTCTGGGCCACATCCTGACTGATGGTAGCCCACTCTTGCATAATCAATGCTTGGAGTTTGTCAGAATTTGTGGGTTTTTGTTTGTCCACCCGCCTCTTGAGGATTGTCCACCCGCCTCTTGAGGATTGACCACAAGTTCTCAATGGGATTAAGGTCTGGGGAGTTTCCTGGCCATGGACCCAAAATGTTGATGTTTTGTTCCCCGAGCCACTTAGTTATCACTTTTGCCTTATGGCAAGGTGCTCCATCATGCTGGAAAAGTCATTGTTCGTCACCAAACTGTTCTTGGATGGTTGGGAGAAGTTGCTCTTTGAGGATGTGTTGGTACCATTCTTTATTAATGGCTGTGTTCTTAGGCAAAATTGTGAGTGAGCCCACTCCCTTGGCTGTGAAGCAACCCCACACATGAATGGTCTCAGGATGCTTTACTGTTGGCATGACACAGTACTGATGGTAGCGCTCACCTTGTCTTCTCCGGACAAGCTTTTTTCCGGATGCCCTAAACAATTGGAAAGGGGATTCATCAGAGAAAATGACTTTACCCCAGTCCTCAGCAGTCCAATCCCTGTACCTTTTGCAGAATATCAGTCTGTCCCTGATGTTTTCCCTGGAGAGAAGTGGCTTCTTTGCTGCCCTTCTTGACACCAGGCCATCCTCCAAAAGTATTTGCCTCATTGTGTGTGCAGATGCACTCATACCTGCCTGCTGCCATTCCTGAGCAAGCTCTGCACTGGTGGTGCCCCAATCCCGCAGCTGAATCAACTTTAGGAGACGGTCCTGGCGCTTGCTGGACTTTCTTGGGCGCCCTGAAGCCTTCTTCACAACAATTTAACCTCTCTCCTTAAAGTTCTTGATGATCCAATAAATGGTTGATTTAGGTGCAGTCTTACTAGCAGCAATATCCTTGCCTGTGAAGCCCTTTTTGTGCAAAGCTATGATGACGGCACGTGTTTCCTTGCAGGTAACCATGGTTAACAGAGGAAGAACAATGATTTCAAGCACCACCCTCCTTTTAAAGCTTCCAGTCTGTTATTCTAACTCAATCAGCATGACAGAGTGATCTCCAGCCTTGTCCTCGTCAACACTCTCACCTGTGTTAACGAGAGAATCAGTGACATGATGTTAGCTGGTCCTTTTGTGGCAGGGCTGAAATGCAGTGGAAACGTTTTTTGGGGATTAAGTTCATTTTCATGGCACAGAGGGACTTTGCAATTAATTGCAATTCATCTGATCACTCTTCATAACATTCTGGAGTCAATGCAAATTTCATCATGAAAACTGAGGCAGCAGACTTTGTGAAAATTAATATTTGTGTCATTCTCAAAACTTTTGACCATGACTGTACAGTATCTAACCTTGAAGACCGTGACCTATAGCTGCCCTCTGAAATCAAACACAGAAGCAATTAAACGTTTTGCTCAAAGTACACCATGAGTGTACAGGAGAAACTGCCAAACACACACGCCTCAAGTTAGGGCCATCTCTTTACTCTGATCTCCGTTGTGAGGAAAACAACAGCTGGTATGAATCCTAGTCACATCTGGTTTCAGTGTACCAGAGTTAAAACTGATCTTGCTGATTCATTGTGACACAAGTTATACCACACAGGCTAAGAAGCTGCAACAGACAGACCATACAAACCATACCCCATGGGACCTTCAGTGCTGCAATGGATAGAAATATTTCAGCAATTTTGGCCGATAAGTTGGTTCTGTTTATGCTTTGTTGAGTTGTCTTGCAGTTAACGGCAGCAGGCATCAAACCAGGAGCTATAGAACACACAAACACACACACACACAGTTACCTCGTTACCGACCAGCATGCAAACACATCCTCAGTCATTTAAAGTGGCGTGTTTCTCCCACTCCCTGTAGGATTCACGTCATTGTTTCTCCCACTCCCTGTAGGATTCACGTCATTGTCAGGTCAGAAATGTTTTCTCTTTTCAAGGGAGAAGGTCTTCATTTTTCCTGCGGGGCCGTTCAGGGTATTGTTGACCACTGTTGACATGATCCCATTCCCAGGAGAGAACATCTCTTCATTTGTCCAGTGGGCCAGGATAAACAATGGTCCTCTCACTGACAGGCTCTGTCCTTTCCCCCCCCCTTTGTTCCTAAGGAGATCAGTGTTCTGGCTGGAGTTACATGAAGCAACTTTCACGCAACTTTCGTTGCTTTGCAACTTTCGTTGCTTCTTGATTGCTTTGTGAAACACGCCCCCTGTAACTAAGGCTGGGTTTACACAAAGTCACTTTTACACCATTTTAGTTGCAGGTTGCAAGTGACAACTCAAGCAACTTTGCTGTTACATGAAGCATCTCAAACCGCGATTAGCCAATCAAAATAAAAGCTGCTTGTTTGAGAATTCACACCCCATGTCATCTGCTGCATTACGTCGTGGTTTCACAGATTATTTGTGTTTTGTAACAGCAAGGATATAGAAGAAATGCAGCCTGTACAATTTAGCTCACTAGCCAAAAATGACATTGCAAACACCAACACAGCTAGCTAGCTAGCAACGAGCTAACCAAGCTAGCAACAAACTAAGCTAACTAGCACAGCTCATGGTGGACAATTTCACTTGAAACTGGGTCAGGGAGAAGTTTGGGTTCACTTCATAATTACATTTATTGACTGCTAAACCATGTCCATAAACCATGACTAGCCATGATGCCAATAATTTATATACATCTGTGGTGCTAGTTTCTGTTCTGTCAACCCTGATCATGGGTTGTGCTACGCAACGCTGACAGCTGTGTTGAAATGACAAATGGGTCGGAATTCCTTCGAATGGATCATGTGACAAAAGTGTTCGTTTTGATTGGCTGTTGCTTGCAACTAGTTACACAAAGTTAAAAAAGTTTCAACTGGATGCAACCAAGTTGTACATGAGTTGCTTATTTTGTTGCAGGAGGGTGTTTCAAGAAGCAATCAAGAAGCAACTCAGCTGCAAGCAACTAAAAGGATGCGTAGTGTAATCTGCAACTTGGTTCGCATCCAGCTGAAACTTTTTCAACTTTGTGCAACTAGTTTCAAGCAACAGCCAATCCGAAACGAATACTTCCACATGATGATCCATTCAAAGGTTGGGATTTCTGACCCACTTGTCATGTCAACACAGCTGTCAGTACTGTGGGAACCGTGATCAAGGTTCACAGAAGAGACATTAGCACAACGGGAGCTGTATAATCATTGGCATTAGGGCTAGTCATGGTTGGTGAACATGGTTTGGCAGTCATTAAATGCAGTGGTATAAAGTACTTAAGTGAAAACACTTTAAAGTACTACTTAAGTAGTTTTTTGGGGTATCTGTACTTTACTATTTATATTTTTGACTGCTTTTACTTTTACTTCACTACATTCCTAAAGAAAATAATGTACTTTTTACTCCATACATTTTCCCTGACACCCAAAAGTACTCGTTACATTTTGAATGCTTAGCAGGACAGGAAAATTGTTTAATTCACACACTTATGAAGAGAACATCCCTGGTCATCCCTACTGCCTCTGATCTGATGGACTCACTAAACACATGCTTAGTTTGTAAATGATGTCTGAGTGTTGGAGCGTGCCCCTGGCTATCCGCAAATAAATAAAAAACAAGAAAATGGTGCCGTCAGGTTTGCTTAATATAAGGAAATGTAAATGATGTATACTTTTACTTTTGATACTTAAGTATATTTTAGCAATTACATTTACTTTTGATACTTAAGTATATTTAAAACCAAATACTTGTAGAATTTTACTCAAGTATGATTTTACTCGGTGACTTTCACTTTTACTTGAGTCATTTTCTATTAATGTATCTTTTACTCAAGTATGACAATTGGGTACTTTTCCCACCACTGATTAAATGTAATTTTCCAAGTGAACCCAGACCTCTCTGACCAGTTTCAACTGAAATTATCCACCAGTTAGCTCGTTGCTAGCTAGCTAGCTGCTGTTGGTGTTTGCAAAGTCATTTTGGCTGGCTAGCTAGCTAAATTGCACAGTCTGCATTGTGTCTATATACATGCTGTTACGATAACCAAATTGTTAGATATAGAAATAATTTGTGAAACCACAATGTAATGCAGCAGATTTTAATTGTGTTTTAGTGACTTCAATGTAACAGCAAAGTTGCTTGAAATGATGTCACTTGAAACTGCAACTAAAACTGTGTGGAAGTTGTTTTGTGTAACTTCAGCCTTTCGCTACGTTACTAACTGTAAGCCGCTCTGGATAAGAGTGTCTGATAAATGACTAAGATGTAAATGTAATGTTATTGGGTTTTCAGAAAGGACAGTTCGAAGTTAGATTGAGGGGATAGAGATAGGAGGAGGCACAGACAGCCGGCCAAGCCGGGCCTGGAACCAGGACAAACAATTCTCTACTCTCTGATGAGCTCTCTTCAGGACACTATCCATCTGACTTCCCACACACCATATTTCCTCTATGGTGAAGTCAACTATGCGGCTGTAATTTCTCTATAGGTGCATTGCCTTTCAACTTTCCCATAGGGCTCTGGTCGAAAGTAGTACACTATAAAACCTCTACTAATGAAGTCAGCTCAAAAGGATGCAGTTTCCTGCTTCGCAAATGCTAGAAGCATGCTAACGCCTTCTCTGCCAAGCATTCTAACATTACTCTCAATAGGTGCATGACCTTTCAACCTTACTTGCAGTCCGGTGAGATCTGGTGACATGGTCACTGACAGAGCCATATCCAGTGTGTCTCAGTAATGTTTCTGTAACTCCTGCCCACCCATGCATCCCTGAGAGGGGAAGTTCAGCTGTATTTTTACAATCTGTTCTGCAGTTTTCATGTTACTGTGTGTTTTTAATACTGCAAGACCAGTTTGATTAGAATTCAATCGAACACTTGGTCCGAACCTTTGTGTGTGTGTGTGTGTGTGTGTGTGCTTGCATACGTGTGTGTGTGTGTAAGAGAGCGTGGTAGACAGTGACACGTGAGAGAAAGCAGTGTGTGACGCCCGGGGTTGGTTGGCGTTAGGCGGAGTGGTGAAGTGAATCTGCAGTGTGTACTGCGCAGATGAAGTCACCGTTGGCTCTACGCCACGCCACTCTCAACATCGCCCGCTGTTCAACCCGCCATGCATCATTTATAAGTGTGTTTTCTGCTTTTTACTCACTGCATTTTCAAAGCATATTTCCTTTTGAATTCATTTTAATATAGTACTAAGAAGTCTGACGGTGGGTTCTTCTATCCACTATTCTCTTGGTGGCCCCCACAGCAAAAAACTGTTGGATTGAATTGAGGGGTTTGGTGACTGTTGATAATGATGATTCCCTTTTCTAAATGATTTATTTTCTAAACTGTCTTTCTTTTCAACCCCTCTCTCTGTATCCCTCTCCCTCCTATCTCCTCTCTCCTCTCCCCCTCTTCCTAATCACGCACCTTCTCCCCCCTCTTCTCCCCCCTCCTCTCCGGCTTCCTCTACCCCCTCCTCTCCGAATTATCTTCCCGCCTCAGATATAAACCAAAAGGTATTATTGTCTCACTCAAACAGCCTTTAGCCTTGGAACTCCTATCAAAGCGCCGTGGAGAGGGGGGGCTAAACCCAACCCAGACCTATCTCCCTGTGGAGGGATACATGGGGGTAAATAGATCCAGACCTATCTCCCTGTGGAGGGATACATGGGGGTAAATAGATCCAGACATATCTAACTGTGGAGGGATACATGGGGGTAAATAGATCCAGACCTATCTCCCTGTGGAGGGATACATGGGGGTAAATAGATCCAGACATATATAACTGTGGAGGGATACATGGGGGTAAAAAGATCCGACCTATCTCACTGTGGAGGGTTACATGGGGGTAAAAAGATCCGACCTATCTCACTGTGGAGGGATACAGGGGGGTAAAAAGATCCAAACCTATCTCACTGTGGAGGGATACAGGGGGGGTAAAAAGATCCAAACCTATCTCACTGTGGAGGGATACAGGGGGGGTAAAAAGATCCAAACCTATCTCACTGTGGAGGGATACAGGGGGGTAAATAGATCCAAACCTCATCTTTACATTCTTTGTCGTTTAGCAGACGCTCCTATCCAGAGCGACTTACAGTTAGTGAGGGCGTACATTTTCATACTGGCCCCCCCGTGGGAATCGAATCCACAACACAGGCGTTGCAAGCGCGGGACATCTCACAGTTGACTGAGAACTCTGGCTATTCTCACACAGGCAGCCTACTGGAACCTGTACAGTCTAAAGGAGGCCGTGGGTGTGGCCTGGGGGGACTGGAAACTCTCTCTCTCACTTTCCAAATCAAATCAAATCAAAATTGTCACATGCGCCGAATACAACTGGTGTAGTAGACTTTACCGTGAAATGCTTGCTTCTCTTCTCAACGACGCTTGCTTCCCAACGATGCAGTTTTTTTTTTTTTTAAGGGTATACAAATACAAATATGAACCATCTCTCACTGTCTCTCTAACTTTTGATGAGTCACTTCCCATCTAGCACATTTGGTTCCTTGGAAACTGTGGGAACGTATGTTTTTGGTTTCACATTGGTTTTGGGAGCGATGCCATACGTTTCCTGACCGGTAAAAATAACGTTTTTTTTTTTTTTTTTTTTACATTCTGAGAACAGAAGTGAAAAATGTTGTCTTTTCGGGGAACATCATTTTAAAGTTGCAGGGAGGTTCTGGGAACGTTTTACCCTGGTTCCCTGAGTTTTCCTGGGAGGTTTTATTAACACCCTGAGAACGGAAATTATAGGTTATTTGAAGGTAATTAAAGCCTAGATTAAATCAGGTCAAGTGTTAACCAGCAATAGCAGACACCCGCATAGCAGATGTTTTGGCAGTGTTGGAGGTGGAACTGCGTTGGCGCCGTCAAATCCCCACTCCCGTTAGAAGTTCAGAAGGAGAAAGTGTAGTCTATATAGAAATAATGATGCTCAAATTAAAACTAATTCAACAAAATAGTGAGGATTTCTATCATCCTAATAGAGGTGTAGATTACATCTCACATTCCAGTTTTAGAACTTGTAAACAAAGGCTGCATGGGATTTCTCCTAATGTGAGACTCCGTGCAGCCAATGGAAATGTTCGCTTTAGGTACAATGCCAGCAGCCGCTTGCAGATGTTGGCTAAAGCGCATCTGATTTAATTGAGCCCTAAATAGCATTCTGAGAACATTCTCTAAATGTTGTGAAAGTTTTATGGTTATTATTAAATGTTTTCTTAACACTCTAAGAATTACATTTAAAGGTTATTTTGAGTTTTAAAAAAAATAAAAAATCCTTAAAACTTTCACTGAATGTTTCAATAAGACAGACTACTATTTCATTTTGGGTTAACCTTCTTGACACATGGACAATCATTTGCTTAGGCATTAATCATGCAAACAGCTTTTTTTTTATTGTGACATGGCATCAGTGAGATTTTAACTTTAACATCTTCTGTTCTCTATCCCTGGAATTAGTCCACTGCGCCACCAGGATGGAGCTACCATGCAATGTTTTTTTTTACGCCTACAATGCTGTTCATTCATTCAAACAGACACGATTTTCAAAGAAAACAAGTAGTAATATGTACAAATTATTTGAGATAATATAGAATTTGGCCTTTACTGCTATTGCCCATAGAAACACATTGAATAACACATTCATACAGTTGAAGTCGGAAGTTTACATACACCTTAGCCAAATACATTTAAACTCAGTTTTTCACAATTCCTGACATTTAATCCAAGTAAACATTCCCTGTCTTAGGTCAGTTAGGATCACCACTTTATTTTAAGAATGTGGAACGTCAGAATAACAGTAGAGAGAATGATTTATTTCAGCTTTTATTTCTTTCATCACATTTCCAGTGGGTCAGAAGTTTACATACACTCAATTAGTATTTGGTAACATTGCCTTTAAATTGTTTAACTTGGGTCAAACGTTTCGGGTAGCCTTCCACAAGCTTCCCTTAATAAGTTGGGTGAATTTTGGCCCATTCCTCCTGACAGAGCTGGTGTAACTGAGTCAGGTTTGTAGGCCTCCTTGATCGCACACGCTTTTTCAGTTCTGCCCACAAATTTGCTATAGGATTGAGGTCAGGGCTTTGTGATGGCCACTCCAATACCTTGACTTTGTTGTCCTTAAGCCATTTTGCCACAACTTTGGAAGTATGCTTGGGGTCATTGTCCATTTGGAAGACCCATTTGCGACCAAGTTTTAACTTCTTGACTGATGTCTTGAGATGTTGCTTCAATATATCCACATAATTTTCCTTCCTCATGATGCCATCTATTCTGTGAAGTGCACCAGTCCCTCCTGCAGCAAAGCACCCCCACAGCATGATGCTGCCACCCCCGTGCTTCACGGTTGGGATGGTGTTGTTCGGCTTGCAAGCTTCCCCCTTTTTCCTCCAAACATAACAATGGTCATAATGGGCAAACAGTTCTATTTTTGTTTCATCAGACCAGAGGACATTTCTCCAAAAAGTACGATCTTTGTCCCCATGTGCAGTTGTAAACCATAGTCTGGCTTTTTTATGGCGGTTTTGGAGCAGTGGCTTCTTCCTTGCTGAGCGGCCTTTCAGGTTATGTCGATATAGGACTTGTTTTACAGTGGATATTGATACTTTTGTACCTGTTTCCTCCAGGATCTTCACAAGGTCCTTTGCTGTTGTTCTGGGATTGATTTACACTTTTCGCACCAAAGTACATTCATCTCTAGGAGACAGAACGCGTCTCCTTCCTGAGCGGTGTGACGGCTGCGTGGTCCCATGGTGTTTATACTTGCGTACTATTGTTTGTACAGATGAATGTGGTACCTTCAGGCATTTGGAAATTGCTCCCAAGGATGAACCAGACTTGTGGAGGTCTACAAGTTTTTTTTATGAGGTCTTGGCTGATTTTCCCATGATGTCATGCAAAGAGGCACTGAATTTGAAGGTAGGCCTTGAAATACATCCACAGGTACACCTCCAATTGACTCAAATGATGTCAATTAGCCTATCAGAAGCTTCTAAAGCCATGCCATCATTTTCTGGAATTTTCCAAGCTGTTTAAAGGCACAGTCAACTTAGTGTATGTAAACTTCTGACCCACTGGAATTGTGATACAATGAATTATAAGTGAAATAATCTGTCTGTAAACAACTGTTGGAAAAATTACTTGTGTTATGCACAATGTAGATGTCCTAACCGACTTGCCAAAACTATAGTTTGTTAACAAGAAATGTGTGGAGTGGTTGAAAAACGAGTTTTTTAATGAACCATACATTCTCTGAACGTTCTGAGAACATTGCTTAAGTCACACAATTCTTTTTGGAACATTCCCAGAATGAAAATAAAATATGCCTGTAGAAATATGACATTAAATAGAACCACATGGGAACTTGTGTGGAATGTTCTGTGGAAGTATTGACATTCCCACAGAAGAACGTTGTTTCTTAAAGAGTGACTGACCCTAAAAACAAACTAATCCCGTTGAAAACAGAGTATGTGGCATTGACATGATTCAAAAAACATTTATTCTAGTGTCAAAATGTACTACAAAGTGTAAATAAGATCATTGTGGTCATAAAGTCAGTTTCGTCTAAAATGGAGTTTGGAATCTGAGTGCCTCACAACGAGTAAATGAAGGTTGGGTTTGGATTACAATTATGTCAACAATTCATGCACCCTTATTGTGTGTTGTCTAGATACTGCTGGTTATGCAATGTTATCAATTGATAATGCTAGCGAGGCAGGCTAGCTAGCTAGCTACAGGCTAGCTAACGTCAGAACGTTGTATCTTAACGTTTTCGGAACAATTTGAGAACATTACTTTAAATAGAACCACGAGGAAACCTGTAGGAAACGTTATGCTGAAGTTCTGACATTCCCACAGAATAACTTTGTTTCTTAAAGGGGAATGAAACACTAGTCTTTAGAACACCAGCTAACTGTAAATTGCCATAGTCCCAGTCGGTAAAAAAAAAAAAAAAATGTTTCGGCCTGCCCGCCTGTGGGGAAAACAATCTCTGGTTACCTTCGTTAGCCAATTGGCTCACAGCAAAAACTTGACATTTTTCAAACACCATTTTCTTGTCTGCTTAAATTACAAAAACAACATTTATGAAAAGTACATGTCTAAAGATTACTTTTCAACTTCGCCTGCTCCCGAGCGTTCTCACTACTTAGACAAATGTAATATTGTAGGGCTTCCCTCGTGTCCCTTTTCATGACTGGGCTAACGTTAGGGTCCGTGCTATCCGGGCTCCTCAGGACATCCCTACCCCATTGAAGTTGACATGTAAAATGGTTAAGGGTTATGGTTAAGGTTAGGGTAAGTGTAGGGGTTTAGGTTTAGGTTAAGGGTAGGGATGTCCCAAGGAATCATGAATAGCACTGTCATGTAGAGTAGGCCAGAAGGCTTAACTGGGAAAAACCTCTACCAAATAAAACGATGGCGGAGCCGCAAAAGTACTTCCGTGCAAGGGTGTTTATTTACATAGTGATTCCAGAAGAAAAACAGTACTGCCACCAAAAGTATACATTATGGGGACAGCTAAACAATGGTGCCCCATCTACAGCTCAATCAAAAATCCACCCTTTGAAATGAGAGTCTCCTTTTGTAGGGGAAGCTCCTCTCATCAAAACATACCAAATTCATTAATTAATTAAGTCATTACAAACATCAAAGTCTACATTTTCCACTCAGCTAAACATATCATGTATTATCTTCATTGAACCTTTGCAATCGGTTTATCATAATACAATATAGTACAATATAACACATTTACAGAATCCCATTCGGGACAGGCACTACAAAGCCAGCCCGATTGACATAACTCGGGTCCTTATTCCAGCAGACCCGGAAGCTACAGAGACGGAGAGAGAGGAACAGAAACAAAACAAACAGAGCGCTCATCCAAAACATTGATAAGTACAATAAACGTAACTTAAATTAATCATGAAAGCTTGTCTGCCTATTTCTTATACCATACCAAACTGTTACCGACGGGAGGTAAGAATAATGTGTGTAATGTATGAACTCAGATCGCTAAGTTAACTTGTGTCGACCAACATTGCTAACTGAGCTGGAAACTGAGCAGGGAGGGGAGATGAGTGTGTGTGTTAGTTTACCAAATGCTGCCCGCGGCCAGTAACGGACTTCTCCGTCACATTACCTTCCTCCTCTCCCGAAGCGACCAGGTTCGGTAGCGGGGATAGGTAGTCGCCTTGACATTTTATTTTCCTGCCTTGTGACTGACACAACCGGAAGGGATGGAGCTCCAGAGACCATATGGTCACGAAAGCATTTCGGTCCTTCATGGTCTGGATCTAGGTCAGGGCTCTGTGGTCCGTGTGCAGGTCAAATTCTCTCCCAAGAAGGTAATATTTTGGATAACTCGTTTTGATTGTTTTGAAGCCACGCGTCCAAAACTTCGTATTCACTAGCTTGCAGATTGTTAGCAGACTGAGACATTGGTTTGTTTCATTTTGAATATAAAAATGTATCTTCACTAGTTAGTCGTAACTAGCTAACTTATGTGTATAACGTTACTTGACCTTGTGTTATATTTCTGATGTCTGTGGGCTGAATACCATGCGGATATTGGCCAGCTAGTTACTTCAGTTCACACGTGTACTGGCATGGAATAGCCACTAAGCCCAGTCAGATAAATAGGATGAGAAACGACTCAGCGGTTTGTTCGATCTGAGCGGTCTAGTTTTAGAAGGTCTAATGTCATTGTCTGGAGTACTCAAGATTCAACATGTCAAAACATTAGCCAAAGTCTTGCGACGAGACGGATCCATTTAGCCATTCAAAGAACAGTGTTCTTACATTGTGTTCAGCTAAGCAGCTAGCTAGCAAAGCAGAGAGCCAGCTAGTTATTTTTTTACTTTACATAGCTAGCCTGGCTTAATGATATTTAGGACAAGTCAAAAAGTGTACCCTGTTTCTGGTGTATGTGTTTTTCATGAAAGTCGTTTGCTACAACAAGTGGCAACTTTTGTTTTAAAGTTTCATCACAGAATTGTAAGGAGGCACAGTTACCGTGGAAACGGTCTCAACCGCACCTCTTTTTCTAGATCTGAATGCTCCATCTTTAGTCAGATGTTGTACAACACAACATGATACAACTGGCTGGTTTGATCTCTCTTCTCATGTCAACTGTTATATCTGAACTGGGCTTCATTACTTTACGTCTAAGCTCTAGAAAATATATTTGAACAGAAATGTTTAATTTTTTTCCAGTCATGACAATAAATAAATCTACATCAATGCCTGGTATGCCTCGGTTTTCCATTGTCGATTATTGGAGCAGAATCCGATGGGTAAGCACAGATTTTTAGCAAAGTACATTGCATCATGTTTGTTCCATCATTGTTTCCCCTAGCTGGCCAAGAGCAATACAGTTTTAGCTGCCTAATAACACAGTAGACATCTAGCCGATGGCTTTGTTGAATTTGTGTTTGTGGACTCGAATATGCAAATTCATAATTTAATATCATTTGACAAAGTAGAAAAAAAAAAGCCTTGCTTCAGTGGAGTATAGACTGATCCCCGTGTAGCTCAGTTGGTAGAGCATGGCGCTTGCAACGCCAGGGTTGCGGGTTCGTTTCCCACGGGGGGCCAGTATGAAAATGTATGCACTCACTAACTGTAAGTCGCTCTGGATAAGAGCGTCTGCTAAAAATGAAAAATAAAATACAAAAAATAATGCTAGGCATCTATGTAGCTAAGCTGGTTTAGGAAAATGCACTACCCAAGATTTACTTTGAGTACTGATGAGATACTCTCTCAATATTATCCTACTGCACAGAGATGACTGTTATTCCCCATTTGAGCTGTAGGGAGACCTAGCCCAAAGATGCACATGTATTGAGTGTATACGACTGTAACGTGACATTGAATATGGAAAAATGTATTCTGCCTAATAACCTCCTTTATCCAGTGATTAAACAAATACTAACTCCATCCTAAACTGAATGTTTTTACCCTGGAAATCTAAGACTGATGATCATCGAAGACAATTCTGTCATAGTTGTCAACTGGTAAAAAAAGGTATTCCAGATTGTGATTGATGGAGTATGTTTTGATTTGTTGTCTATCTAGATGAGGGTTGGCCTACTCCAGTCATCGGGGGCCTGATCGGTGTCACACTTTTACCCCAGCCCTAGCTAACACACCTGACTCCAATAATCAACTTATCATGGTCTTCAGTTTTAAAATGTAATTCGTTTAATCAGGTGTGAATAGTTATAGGGCTGGGGGGAAAGTCTGACACCAATCAGGCCCCTGAGAACAGGAGTTGTCCATCCCTGATCCAGGTCTACATCTGAGCTGGAGTCCTTCCAGAATCACTTACTCATGTACACGGTATGTTTTCTCTCCTCCAGTCGGAGGCTGGACCCCCTGCTGACAGCACCTGATTACAACCTTCGTAACCTTGGAGAACATGAAGGGCAATAAGATGTGAGTCTGGAACCCTGCTGACAGCACCTGACTACAACCTTCGTCACCTTGGAGAACGTGAAGGGCAATAAGATGTGAGTCTGGAACCCTGCTGACAGCACCTGACTACAACCTTCGTCACCTTGGAGAACGTGAAGGGCAATAAGATGTACGTGTTAGTTGTCCTCTCGATTTTGAAAAAGGTTTATGATGTAAAACCAAAAAAATTACAATTTCTTAAACTCATTACAATATAATACGTTATCGCTGTTATTTTCAACAGATGTCAACACTACAGTTTTGCGCTGATAGTAACGAATTCTATAGATTAATATTTTAGTCTATCTTTCAGCTAAAGGAGACTCTACAACAAGTCTCGAAGGTGAAGTGTCTACGCATTGAAAACCTTAAAAAGACTACACCTATATCCCAGAACTTCAGAGAGCAGTGTTGAAAAGACTCTCAATTGGTGCCACCAACAAGAACGGCTGAGCTGCTACGCAACACAGGATGCAGTTAGCACACCTTTGAGCTGGGAAGGACTGGAGCTTTCCCAGGAAGTGTGAAAACCTACAGAGTTCTCAGAATTGGTTGTTGAACGAGGTTGGCCTACAACCAAACATATAAATAAGGGAAGTTTGTGTGGGCGACAACAACACTTTGTGCATTCTTTACCTAGCATATAGTCATCATTGTACTTTTGGAATGGTTTTTAGAATGATTTACTAAACTGAAATGACAGAATATAGCCAAATGTTGTGTGATATGATTGTAATGTTGTGAAACAGGTAAACGGTACCACATCTCGGCCAGCCTCTCTTCTTGCAGTCGGACAGACCTTTCAAGGTCTTCCTGTCCAAGTCTTTCTGCAGCTCTGCCTGTGCCCCTGGACGGTCTTCGGCTCTTCAAAGCTGGAATCTTACAGAACAAAAACATTTACACAACACGGTTATTAGGATTGTATTGTAATGTTCACTACATGGTCTTATGTATCAACATATAACACTTCTACAATCCATACACATCGCCATAGCTCTCGAGAATCAAGGGGCCATCCCAGTAATGTTATTAGCTAGCTAGTATAGGAGTCAGAGAAGGGCAAAGGACTTCTCAAGGTTATTTTCCGTGAATGCAGAGCTATGCTACTCATAATTAATTATTGGACACTGCTTTTATTACGTAAGTGTGATAGCTCATTTACTAAAGCTATCGTCATTTTGCTGTCTTGTACCAGGCAGGGAAATTGACGGTAGCTCTACCAGTCAAAAGTTTGGACACACCTACTCATTCCAGGGTTTTTCTTTATTAACACTATTTTTTACATTGTAGAATAATAGTGAAGACTAAGCTATTACCTAGCAGCCATGTACAGTTTGCTAGCTAAGTTAGATAGCTGCCTTGACATTGCTTAAGTTAGCTACCAACGTCAATATTTTTTATCACTATATAAAAATGAGAATTATAGCGCGTGTATAACATTTTTAGTACCTGTTCTGAAAACATTGTTGCTAAAATGGAATCGAGTTATCATCAATCTTTGTCCGTAACTATAACGACATCTGCATCCACAGTCTCAGACTTCCCAACTCTTCTTCTTATTCTAAGACATCATGACGGTCCGCAAACAAACGTTTAAAGTGCATGCCGCCACCTACTGTGCTGGAATGTACGATCAATCATGATCTTCCCAATTCTGTACTACCATGAAAATAAAAATTCAAAACCAAATAAATCCCTAACTTCTACCACACCCTCCCCCCAACAAAAACCTCCCGAACCCCATTAAACTCTATCTGTATCATGCTGAAACACTCCACCCTTAGGATTGTTCAGCATGTCAACAACCATTTCAACAGTAACATCTGTTACCCCCAATATCTCTTTTGCCGTCTCCACGATAACCTTCAACCTGGCATTTCTGCTTTCCACAACCCGAGTCGTATTGATAACCTTACTAATGAACGCTATGACGTCAACTTCATTCAGTATTAAAAAGTACCCTTTGACACCGTATGTTCATGAGCACAAGAGTTCTGAACAGGCCTCTAAACCATGCCAGGACCATCAGAAGCAGGAAAGTAGGTCAACTTAAGTTCCATCAGTCCGCACTGTAGTTCTACCAATCTGTTTCACGGCCTCTGCATATGATACATCATGACTGATCCTATGCGGTCCTCTGTAGCTCAATTGGTAGAGCATGGCGCTTGTAACGCCTGGGTAGTGGGTTTGATCCCCGGGACCACCCATACGTAAGAATGTATGCGCACATGACCGTAAATCGCTTTGGATAAAAGCGTCTGCTAAATGGCATATTATTATTATAATAGTCATGTTCCCCTCCACACTTGGCACATATGTTCTTTCCTTTACACTGAGCAGTTACATGTCCCATTGTTTGTCATTTAAAACACAGCGGTGCATTATGGGACAAATTCTCTAACATTGAAACTAAGAAATCCTATCTGTACTTTTTCTGGCAAGACTTTCCCAAACCTCAGCATCACTGATAAGCTTTCACTTCTTTGACCCTCTTTCCTACTGATCAACCTTTTGGCCTTAATCACTCTGCCTCCCTTCACATTTTCTTTAATATAATCTATGGACATAGATATTGGGACCCCAGTGATGACTCCCCTCAATCTAGCATAACCACCAGGGACATGGCTTTTAATCTTCTTCCCATTAAGCTCCTTGACCCTCATCCTCCCGCTCCATACCATCAGAACTGACAGCCATATTGTTCGTATTCCAGCACAGCTGTTGCTTCACCAACCTGTTCTCTATTTCCTCCATCTCGTCCGCAACTACTCGCCACCATTTCCGGACCTCCAACCCTCTCTCACACTACAATGGCGAACTCTGCTGCGGACCCCCAATTTCCCAACTCTGTTGGGTTGTCACTCGTTACCACAGCCACAAAGTCTCCGAGCGGATGTTGATGTATCACATAACTCCCTGCCGACTACCTATGAGAGTGGGGGGGTTCTTGGAAAGTGAGTTCTAATCCAGAAAATATACCGTATTGTAACAAGAGGGGTCTCCAAAAACACCTGTACACACAAATTTACGCAGTGCAGCTGGTCAAGTTCCTTAAAAAACATATTTTTCTTAGGTGGAATTTCAGTACTTCAGCATAACGTTTTTTTTTTTTTACAGGTTTCCTCATGATTCTATTTAAAGTCATGTTCTCAGAACATTAAGAAAACTTTCCATAAAAACCACAAGAAAACATTAGTAACGTTCAAAGAATGTTCTAACAATGTTATTTTGAAAACATATACATTCAGTTTTCAGCATCAACAAACTATCTTGTTAAGTGTGTTGGCCGCACCCACTAATTAACCACACCTGGTCTTAATGAGTGCTTGTTTCCTTTGAAATTATTTGAATAATAGAGATAGATAGAGGACTCAGCATGGATATAACCTGTTTTAGCATGGACATTTCCATTGCTATTGGACATTTCCATCATCTACCATTTTAAAGTAGTCAAGTGAATCAACTGGGTGGGGATTCCAATGGGTTGTAGCCTCAATCGTGCTGCCACAGATGCTATAATGGCACAGATATAAAGATGAGTCCTCTATCGATCTCTATGGTTTGAATAGACTCAAATGAACAGCTTTATATGAGTTGAGAAAACATGGCACGTTAGCTCCATCCTGGTGGCGCAGTGAACGAATTCCATGGATACAGAATAGAAGATTAGTGGTTTGAATCTCACTGAAGCTGTGCCACAATCAAAAAGAAATGTGTTTGCGTGATTGATGCCTAAGCAAATGAATTTCAATGTGTCCTATCTGTGCTTGGAGTTCAAAACAGCTAACCTGAGCTAGCAGTGTTATTAAAACATGTTCTCAGAACATTATTTAATTACCTTCAAATAACCGATCATTTCCGTTCTCAGAACGTTAATAAACCTCCCAGGAAAACTTTCAGGGAACCATAGTAAAACGTTCTCAGAAACTCACTGCAACCTAAAAATGGACGTTTCCAGAACAGGCTACATTTTCACTTCCATTCTCAGAACGTAAAAAAAAAAAAATGTTTAGTTTTACCAGTCAGGAAACCTATGGCTTCGTTCCCAGAACCAATGGAAAACCAAAAACGTAACTTACCACAACTTCCAAGAAACCAAATGTCTGCGACCGGTGCTACACTTCATGTATGCCTCCTCTGAAACCTGAAAATACTTTAATTTAATTACATTTTAATTTTGGTCATTTAGCAGACACTCTTATCCAGAGCGACTTACAGGAGCAATTAGGGTTAAGTGCCTTGCTCAAGGGCACATCGACAGATTTTTCACCTAGTCGGCTCTGGGATTAGAACCAGCGAACTTTCGGTTACTGGCACTACGCTCTTAACCACTAAGCTACCTGCCGCCCACTTTGTGCATGAGTGTGCATTTCAACAACGGTCCTTTGCATTTGGATCAAGTTGATGAAAGATATTTTCAAGGTAATTCAAAATCACAGGCGGCCGGTGACACCTTAATTGGGGAGGACGGGCTCATAGTCATGGCTAGAACGGAAAGAAATGGAATGGTATCGTACACATCAAACAAGTAGTTTCCAAGTGTTTGAAACCATTCCATCCATTCCATTCCAACCCTTACTATGAGCCCGTCCTCTCCTCAGCAGCCTTAATGGGGAAGGCATTTGTGATTCAGACTAAAGAAATGCATACCAACCCTTGAAGCATGTGTAATGTGGGAACCACATGTAAAGCTACCAGGGAGTTGGATGACTTGCTTGATAGAAGTCTGGAGTGATGCAGCACAGACCACACAACTAACCGAATACCCCTCCCTTTAAAAACTTGGGCTGCATCCCAAACTGCACCCTATTCCCTATGTAGTGCACTACTTTTGACCAGAGCCCTACTTTTGACAGGACACAGCCCTGGAGTGGGCCGCAGACCTAACCTCAGCCCTCTCTCTCTTCCTCTCCCTAAACATAGACCTAACCTCTGAGATGTCTCCCTATGAGCAGAAGACATTGAATAGATGTTGGAAGTTTTGTCTCAATTATGGTGTTGTCTGTGAGATAAAGGGTCTGGATGGGGTGGGGTCAGTCCCTCGTTTGATCACTGATCCTATTTGATGAGGTTTTAATCTCCCTTTTGACCTGGCCAGGGGGTGGTGTGGTGGAGGGGAAGAGAGAGAACACACACACACACAGTGAACCAGGGAGTGGAGGGGAAGAGGGAACCTTATTTTACATAATTATTCAGACTCTTTGCTATGAGACTCGAAATTGAGCTCAGGTGCATCCTGTTTCCATTGATCATCCTTGAGATGTTTCTACAACTTGATTGGAATCCACCTGTGGTAAATTCAATTGATTGGACATGATTTGGAAAGGCACACACCAGTCTATATAAGGTTCCACAGTTGACAGTGCTTGTCAGAGCAAAAACCAAGCCATGAGGTTGAAGGAATTGTCCGCAGAGCTCCAAGACAGGATTGTGTCGAGGCACAGATCTGGGGAAGGGTACCAAAAAGTTTCTGCAGCATTGAAGGTCCCCAAGAACAAAGTGGCCTCCATCATTTTTAAATGGAAGAAGTTTGGAACCTCCAAGACTCTTCCTAGAGCTGGCCGCCCAGCCAAACTGAGCAATCGGGGGAGAAGGGCATTGGTCAGGGAGGTGACCAAGAACCCGATGGTCACTCTGAGAGAGCTCCAGAGTTCCTCTGTGCAGATGGGAGAACCTTCCAGAAGGGCAACCATCTCTGCAGCACTCCACCAATCAGGCCTTCATGGTAGAGTGGCCAGATGGAAGCCACTCCTCGGTAAAAGGCACATGACAGCCCGCTTGGAGTTTGCCAAAAGGCAGCTAAAGGACTCTCAGACCACGAGAAACAAGATTCTCTGGTCTGATGAAACCAAGATTGAACTCTTTGGCCTGAATGCCAAGCGTCACGTCTGGAGGAAACCTGGC
The DNA here is from genome assembly GCF_964263955.1 of Coregonus lavaretus. Classification (NCBI taxonomy): domain Eukaryota; kingdom Metazoa; phylum Chordata; class Actinopteri; order Salmoniformes; family Salmonidae; genus Coregonus; species Coregonus lavaretus. Next base: position 3,494,502 of record NC_140001.1, read on the forward strand.
ACCATCCCTACGGTTAAGCATGGTGGTGGCAGCATCATGCTGTGGGGATGTTTTTTCAGCAGCAGGGACTGGGAGACTAGTCAGGATCGAGGGAAAGTTTAACGGCGCAAAGTACAGAGAGATCCTTGATGAAAACCTGCGCCAGAGCGCTCAGGACCTCAGACTGGGGCGAAGGTTCACCTTCCAACAGGACAATGACCCTAAGCACACAGCCAAGACAACGCAGGAGTGGCTTCGGTACACGTCTCTGAATGTCCTTGAGTGGCCCAGCCAGAGCTCGGACTTGAACCCGATCTAACATCTCTCAACCTTACAGAGCTTGAGAGGATCTGCAAAGAAGAATGGGAGAAACTCCCCAAATACAGGTGTGCCAAGCTTGTAGCGTCATACCCAAGAAGACTCGAGGCTGCCAAAGGTGCTTCAACAAAGTACTGAGTAAAGGGTCTGAATACTTATGTAAATGTAATATTTCAGCTTTTTATGTTTTATAAATCAATAAAACTTTATAAAAAACAGTTTTTGCTTCGTCGTTATAGGATATTGTGTGTAGATTGATGAAGAAAAAAAAACGCTGTAATCAATTCTAGAATAAGGGCTGTAACGTAAACAAAATGTGGAAAAAGTCAAAGGGGTCTGAATACTTTCCGAAGGCACTGTAGGTGATAGGGCGCCATTTAGCATGCACTTTATGGAATAAGTTAGATTAAGCTATTTAGCTACTAGATAATCCTGGAATATGTCCCTGTAGATACTGCAGCTAATTCATGGTGATCAGTTTGTCTGGATACTATTTATATTTATATATATATTTATATTTATACTTATTTAGGTAATATATGCCACTCAGCAGACACTTATATCCAAAGTAACTTACGGTGAATTGATACATTTTTGTTTGTAATCAAAATGGGTGTGTGCGTGATCCTTTATCTGAGTGAGGAACCCTGAATGAGACTAATGATCTTTGAAGATAATTAATTCATCTCGTGATGCAGCCAGAGGATACATCTTTATAAAATACCATCAATAGGAAGACTTGTTCACCACAATGGATTTATATTTCATTGAAGTAAAATATAGTCCTGGCCATAATCACGTCTTCTGTTACATAACGATGTTTGTCTTTCCTTGTCACTCATCATTTTTCTTTGCAATTAACAAGGTGATGAGAAGATGTTTCAGTAGCAGTACTTTCTGGAATCTTCTTTCATCTCGAGAAAATCTTTTCTTTTCTTTCTTTCAACTGCTTTTTCCGATGGAGAAGGATAGAGAGACCACGATAGCAAGAGAGAGCGAGAGAGAGAGAGAGAGAGTGAGAGAGTGAGAGAGAGTGAGAGAGAGAGAGAGAGAGAGACAGAGAGAGAGAGAGAGAGAGAGAGAGAGAGACAGAGAGAGAGAGAGAGAGAGAGAGACAGAGACAGACAGAGAGAGAGACAGAGAGAGAGAGTGAGAGAGATAGGGAGAGAGAGACGGAGAGAGAGAGACAGCGAGACAGCGAGACAGAGAGAGAGAGAGAGAGATAGCGAGACAGAGAGAGAGACAGAGAGAGAGAGACAGCGAGACAGAGAGAGAGACAGAGAGACAGAGAGAGAGACAGAGAGAGAGACAGAGAGAGAGGGAGAGAGAGACAGCGAGACAGAGAGAGAGACAGAGAGAGAGAGACAGCGAGACAGAGAGAGAGAGAGAGAGAGAGACAGACAGAGAGAGAGACAGAGAGACAGAGAGAGTTTGAGTTTTTATAAAACCTTTATTTTATACTCAAGTGTTAACATAAATAATGGCACACTGCCTTTTCAGAAATGAAAAAAAATGTAATTCCTAAATAAAATAAAATAAAATAAAAATACAAAAGAACATATACATTCAACTCATTTCATCAACAAAAAATAGTTTCCCCTCCTCCACAAAACAAACCGCTCTTTCGTAAGCCCACTTCTCCTCAAACAATGGGAGATCTTTTACAGCTGAGAAGAACTCAAAATCCACTTTTATTCTTGCTTTCACTAATCCTTTAAAAACACATCTTACATCCTGCCCATATCCCGTTTCTATCTTATGTTTCCTACTCAGAAAAATTGACATCTTAGCTTGCCCAAAATAAAATTTAACAGTTGACATTTTCTTTTCTGATGCTTACTATATTGAAACCCCAAAATAAAAACAGTGTTATTGAAAATCTCCCCTACAGCTTTAAACAAAGACTCCAGCATTTCCAAGAGAGGTTTTATCCTCTCACACTCCATAAAACAATGAAAAATTGTTTCTCTTATATTACAAAAAGGGCATCCATCTCCAACATCTGAGTTAATAACAGACACAAAAGCATTAACTGCAATGATGCCATGCAAAACCCTCCATTGCATATCCCCAGTACCCTTTTGTAACGGTGGCTTGTACAGTGCTCTCCATGCTGGCTTTACCTTGTCATCAATGCCCAATTTTACCCTCCATGGAGTGTCTTTTCTATTTTTCAATTTATCTTTATTCAAAACCTTGACACACCCCCTGTATAAGTCTTTCCCATTCACCTCATCCAAACCCACCTCTTCCAACCCTCTCAAATCCAGTAATAACGCCTTTCTTTCTGACTCTGGGATATTGGGTGTAATCCCTAGTCTTGGAAATGAGACGTTTTCATCTTGTACATTCTTCTTGTGACTATTAAGCATACCCCACTCTTCTGCTGACAGAGCCTTCCTGCAGCTTCCCAGCAGTTGTCCGACAATCCTTTCCGACCTCACCCCCAAATGTTCAGCCACCCTTCTTCCATCCATTAAGGCGGTCCCAGCCATGGCCATTAACTGTTTTAAGGTGATGATTTTGCCCTTCACCAGAATCTTGGAGAAATATGGAACAGCTGCAGTTGTACAATCCAGTCTTGCCCCATACACCAGAGGTTCCTCCAACAGCCAATGCGCTGACTCCGCTGACGTTCGTCTGGACACCTTCATAATGCTCCACACCCTAAGAAGGCCTCTGTAAAACGGAGGTACTCCCTCCCTAGAAATCTGGCTACTATCAACCAAAAATAAAGCTTTCTTTAAACCTAATCCCCCAACCTGCTGTAATACAAGACCTGCCACCCCTCTCCAAACCACATTTTCCGGTCCATAAAGCAACCTTTGAATAAACTGAAACCGGAAAGCAGCAGCCCTACTAGCAAGATGTACAAGACCTTGTCCCCCCTCCTCTTTTGACAAATACAAAACACTTTGTGCATCCAACCCAATAGCCCTAGAGACGTCCAAAAAATCACGAATCAGAGAAATGTTATCCCCTATCTGCCTGCCAGGAACACAGTAGGACTGGTCCGTATGTATGATTTGCCCCATCACCTCCCTCAGCCTGTTGGACAAAGCCTTGGACAGGATCTTATAATCAGTGCACAATAGAGCCACCGGCCTCCAGTTCTTCACCTCCCTAGGGTCACCCTTTTTGGGCAGTAGGGTGAGGACAGCCCTTCTGCAGCTTATTGGTAGTAACCCTCCGGTTAAACTATCATTAACTACTGCTAGCCAATCCTCTCCCAACATAGCCCAAAAAGACTTAAAAAAGTCAACGGGAAGCCCATCAATGCCTGGTGCCCTTCCATTTTCCATGCCTTTTAATGCAGTGTATAGCTCCTGCAAAGACAATGGTTGCTCTAGCTCAACCTGAGCTTCTGCAGCCACCTGTGGGAGCCCATCAAGGAACTGCTGTGTCACTGTTTCATCCTCTTTGTACTCACACTTGTAGAGCTCAGCATAGAACTCTACTGCCCTCTTTCTAATTTCACTAGGGCTAGTAAGCTCCTGTCCAACAGCTGATTTGAGACAATGAATAATTTTTCTTTGTCCATTCTTTTTCTCTAAACCAAAGAAAAATTTGGATGAGGCATCCATTTCAGAGATTCCCTGAAACTTACTTCTCACCAATGCCCCCTGTGCTCTGATACCCAGCAGGTCTGCCAATGTAGCTTTTTTCCTCTTGAGGGCCTGAGTATGGCCTCGATCTCCTGTGGTCTCAACCAACGTCATGAGTTCCACTATTTCAGTCTCTAGGGCTTTCATTGATTTGGTGATATCCCTGGTGACATTCCTCGTGTATTGATTACATAATTGTTGAATCTGGATTTTCCCTATATCCCACCACTGTTGAAGGGATACAAAACGGGCCTTTTGAGACCTCCACCTCTCCCAGAAAAAACTAAAACATTTCCTGAAGTGAGCATCACTCAATAAAGTTATATTAAAATGCCAATATGCGCTTTTGGGTTTTACATCGTTAATGAACACCACCTCTGTTATTAAACAATGATCAGAAAATCCCACTGGGGTTATCACACTTGATTTACAGACCTGAGATTGATGCTCAAAACAATAAAACCTATCTAACCTGGCCATAGAGATGGTGTTCTCTCTCACATGCGCCCAGGTGTACTGTCTCGTGCCTCCATGTTGACTCCGCCAAATATCACACAGTTCATGTGTTACAATGAGGCGTTTTAAAAAAGTCCTTGAGGCTATATGAGGTTCTTTGTGATTTCTATCTAAATCACTGACTGTGCAGTTAAAATCCCCAGCAATAAATAAATAATCTTCATTATTACATTTCTCAATGGTATTTGATAATGTCTCTAAAAAACATACCCTCTCAACTGCCACCACTGGGGCATATACATTTATCAGACACATAGTGATGTTTTCATACCTTGCTCTAACTTTTAATAACCTCCCCTCAACTACCTCTTCAACCTCATATGACAAAGGCAAAAACCCTTTTGAGAACAAGATGGCCACACCCCCACTTTTTGAGTTTTTATGACTACACACCACTGTCCCCCGCCACTCCTGTTGCCACATAACTTCATTTTCCAAATTACTATGCGTTTCTTGTAGAAAATGTATGTCACTTCCCTTTCCCCTAATTAACTCATACACTGTGGCTCTTTTTTTAACGTCTCTTGCCCCATTTACGTTTAAAGAAGAAATCTTAAAACTGCTCATGGATGAAAAAAAAATACAGAGGAAGACACATAAACCACATCTCTTTACAGAGTTAAGGCTGCGACTGAACTCTTTCATTTTCTTTAGAATTTACATCACTCATCACTCTCGTGACCACTTTCTTGAGTCTAGCAATTTCAGGGCTTGTCAAACCTCCCCCTGTTATTTTTGACATCAGAAACTTTGCTGATTCAATAAACAATTCACTTTCAGGGAAAAAATCTGTTACATTATAATCCTGCATATATTTCTTCCCTTTTGTCAACTTCAGAAATTGACGTACTTTCTCAATTCCATACATCCCTTCCACCCCATTTATCTCACTATTTTGTTGTGACGCATCAGATGACTCACTCTCGCTATCCTCCCCAGAATAAAACTCCACCATCTCTACAACCTGTTTATCTTCAACTGATTTATCAATCTCTACCTTTCTCTTGGAATTAGACCCTTCACCACCCCTTACATTCTTCCTCTTACTCCTCGGTACTTTGAAAACAGCTGCTTCCTTTTCCATTATTTCAATCTCCTCCTGACCTCCACTTTCATTTTCCAGCACCACCTCAGCAACGGCAGTCGCAATCTCACCGACTTTTTCCCCTCCTTCTTTGTTCTGATCTACCACCATTGCCCCCGTATCCACACTGCCTTCCTCTCCTACTTTTCCTACCACATCTGCCCACCTCCTCCCTTCCCCAGCACCCGCACCCTTAGCATGTTCATCCCTTCGCGGTGGTGCATTAGCTGCACCAGCACTAGAGCTGCTACCAGAATCTGCGCGCTCATTCTCGGGACAATTACGCACCAAATGCCCCTCTCTTAGCCAAAGCATTTCATTGATTCAGTAGAAGCGTAGAAGACATAATCAAATCCATCTATCTTAAAACTGAATGCTAAATTCAGTTCATCAATGTCCTTTTTTAAAATCATATGCACTTGTCTCCTATGAGACACGACATGTTTCAACAACGGATATTTGCATCCAAAAAGAACCTTCTTTATTGTTGATACAATTTGACCATGACGAGATAACTCTCGCTTCA
>NC_140001.1:3507008-3642008 GCF_964263955.1 Coregonus lavaretus
GTTTAATGTTTTATAGATGGGAGGTGTGACCGTGCTTGTGTTGAATGTTTTATAGATCGGAGGTGTGACCGTGACCGTGCTTGTGTTTAATGTTTTATAGATGGGAGGTGTGACCGTGCTTGTATTTAATGTTTTATAGATCAGAGGTGTGACCGTGCTTGTGTTTAATGTTTTATAGATCAGAGGTGTGACCGTGCTTGTGTTTAATGTTTTATAGATGGGAGGTGTGACCGTGACTGTGTTTAATGTTTTATAGATGGGAGGTGTGACCGTGACTGGGTTTAATGTTTTATAGATCAGAGGTGTGACCGTGCTTGTATTTAATGTTTTATAGATCAGAGGTGTGACCGTGCTTGTGTTTAATGTTTTATAGATGGGAGGTGTGACCGTGCTTGTGTTTAATGTTTTAAAGATGGGAGGTGTGACCGTGACTGTGTTTAATGTTTTATAGATCAGAGGTGTGACCGTGCTAGTGTTTAATGTTTTATAGATGGGAGGTGTGACCGTGCTTGTGTTTAATGTTTTATTGATGGGAGGTGTGACTGTGCTTGTATTTAATGTTTTATAGATCAGAGGTGTGACCGTGCTTGTGTTTAATGTTTTATAGATCAGAGGTGTGACCGTGCTTGTGTTTAATGTTTTATAGATCAGAGGTGTGACCGTGCTTGTGTTTAATGTTTTATAGATCAGAGGTGTGACCGTGCTTGTGTTTAATGTTTTATAGATCAGAGGTGTGACCGTGCTTGTGTTTAATGTTTTATAGATGGGAGGTGTGACCGTGCTTGTGTTTAATGTTTTATAGATCAGAGGTGTGACCGTGCTTGTGTTTAATGTTTTATAGATCAGAGGTGTGACTGTGCTTGTATTTAATGTTTTATAGATCAGAGGTGTGACCGTGCTTGTGTTTAATGTTTTAGATTGGAGGTGTGACCGTGCTTGTGTTTAATGTTTTATAGATCGGAGGTGTGGCCGTGACCGTGCTTGTGTTTAATGTTTTATAGATGGGAGGTGTGACTGTGCTTGTGTTTAATGTTTTATAGATCAGAGGTGTGGCCGTGACCGTGCTTGTGTTTAATGTTTTATAGATGGGAGGTGTGACTGTGCTTGTGTTGAATGTTTTATAGATCAGAGGTGTGACCGTGCTTGTGTTTAATGTTTTATATTGTGTTTCCTTGTGTCTGTACATTGTGTTTTTTATGGTCTTCCCAGGTTACTCTGTGACCACCCTGAGTGATGGACAGGCAGAATATTTTGTTGCCGGGGCTCCTCGCTCAAACCACTCTGGCCAGGTCATCGTCTACACTGTCACACCCTCAAAACAAGTCACTGTCATGGACTCTGAACGTGGGAAACAGGTACTACTGTCATGAAAATGAAATCTATTCAGTTGAGTTTTCCTTATTCAGATTTGTGCTGTGGGAAGCTCTCCCAACCCTAACAATAACCAATTGAGATTACTTGCCTACTTAAAGGGGGGCTAAACCTCCTGATTTAGCCTAGTTTTTCAGTCATTAAGAAATACAGCGGCCATCGCTGAAGCCAAACAGCAGTTAAAGTGGTGGTGCTTGCCTACGGAGCTGTGAGGGGAACGGCACCTCCGTACCTTCAGGCTCTGATCAGTCCCTACACCCAAACGAGGGCATTGCGTTCATCTACCTCTGGCCTGCTGGCCCCCCTAACTCTGCGGAAGCACAGTTCCCGCTCAGCCCAGTCAAAACTGTTCGCTGCTCTGGCACCCCAATGGTGGAACAAGCTCCCTCACGACGCCAGGACAGCGGAGTCACTCACCACCTTCCGGAGACACTTGAAACCCCACCTCTTTAAGGAATACCTGGGATAGTATAAAGTAATCCCCTTTACCCCACCCCAAAGAAAAAAAAAAAAAAAAGAAAAAAAAAACATATTGTAAAGTGGTTGTCCCACTGGCTATAAGGTGAATGCACCAATTTGTAAGTCGCTCTGGATAAGAGCGTCTGCTAAATGACGTAAATGTAAATGTAAAGTCACTCACCCTTCTAGATAACTTGACACAGTCTAACCAGGTCTTGTGTCTTTAAGTCTTTCACCAATTAGCTTTGGCCAGCTGGTGTGCGACCGTGGCAAAGTTGGTTTGACATTAGATAGCCTATCTCTGGGGCTAGTTTGGGATTGTCAATACACAGGTAAACTGACAAAATAATGGAAACACTTGAGTAAATGAGGGATACAAAGTATATTGAAAGCAGGTGCTTTCACACAGGTATTGTTCCTGAGTTAATTAAGCAATTAACATCCCATCATGCTTAGGGTCATGTATAAAAATGCAAGCCATTATTTTGGCCACCATGGGCTATGCCCCCATAGGATGACAATGCCCCCATCCACAGGGCACGAGTGGTCACTGAATGGTTTGATGAGCATCAAAACTATGTAAACCATATGCCCTGGGCCGTCTCAGTCACCAGAGCTCAACCCAATTGAACACTTATGGGAGATTCTGGAGCGGCGCCAGAGGCAGTGTTTTCCACCACCATCAACGAAACACCTAATGATGGAATTTCTTGTGGAAGAATGGTGTCACATCCCTCCAATAGAGTTCCAGACACTTGTAGAATCTATGCCAAGGTGCATTGAAGCTGTTCTGGCCAGTGGTCACCCAACCAACGCCCTATTAAGACACTTTTATGTTGGTGTTTCCTTTATTTTGACAGTGTTTCACAATGTAAATGGAACAGTGTTTTCATATTGTACATCTTTTAGTTGTCTCATTAAATGCTTTAACTATTTGTACTATCTTCTCGCAAATCTCCGTTTTGAACAAGACTGACTTAATGAGCAAAATTATTCTATTTACACGTTGTAGTTAATTTCGGTACTAGAATAAATGTTTCTGGCTCACATCAACAAGCAAAAAGGTGTGATGGGTCAACTCACTTCCTTTTTATTGATTGTTTACTGCGTCAGGGATAGCGTACACAGATGTTTCACCTTCGCAGCGTTCTTCAGTGTGTAGGTGCCACACTTTTTAAACCCTGTAATCATAGTCAAGTACGTGAATAATAATAAGCCATTTAGCAGACGCTTTTATCCAAAGCGACTTACAGTCACGTGCGCACATACATTTTTACATATGGGTGGTCCCGGGGATCGAACCCACTACCCCTGGCGTTACAAGTGCCGTGCTCTACCAGCTGAGCTACAGAGGACCACAGATGTAAGGGACATACTGTGTAACCACAAAGGTGCTGGATGCTGACCTAGACAGGTGCTGCTGTGCTATGCATTATGTGACATGTCTATTTCTCGTCATAAAACAAATGAACCTTGTCTTTTGCCACTGTACACGTCGAGCTTCATCTGTTGGGTGTTGGTGCTCTCTGTCCCTCTAGATCGGCTCGTACTTCGGCAGTGTGCTGTGTCCCCTGGACGTGGACAACGACGGTACGTCAGACATCTTGCTGGTCGGAGCTCCCATGTTCATGAACGACCTGAAGCAGGAGCAGGGGAGGGTCTACCTTTTCTCCGTTACCAAGGTAACGTGACGCAAGTTGCTGAAATCCACCTCACACCAACCATACTATGATATTTCCTTTCCAGCACGGTTCCAGCCACTATAGCGAATGCATAACCAGGCCAGCGCAGTACAGCTCAGCTCCATTTAGCTCAATAGTGTGAAAACGGTATCTGTGTGTTCTCAAAGTAACTTACATTTACATTTTAGTCATTTAGCAGGCACTCTTCTCCAGATCGACTTACAGGAGCAATTAGCGTTAAGTGCCTTGCTCAAGGGCACATCGACAGATTGTTCACCTAGTCGGCTCTGGGATATAAACCTTTCGGTTACTGGCACAACGCTCTAAACCGCTAGGCTACCTGCCGCCCTGAAGTCTGAAGAGACTGTCCTTCTCTCTCTGTATGTTCTCAGGGTATTTAACTCTTTCTCTCTGTATGTTCTCAGGGTATCTACCTCTCTCTCTCTGTATGTTCTCAGGGTATCTACCTCTCTCTCTCTGTATGTTCTCAGGGTATCTACCTCTCTCTCTCTGTATGTTCTCAGGGTATCTACCTCTCTCTCTCTGTATGTTCTCAGTGTATCTACCTCTCTCTCTCTCTGTATGTTCTCAGGGTATCTACCTCTCTCTCTCTGTATGTTCTCAGGGTATCTACCTCTCTCTCTGTATGTTCTCAGGGTATCTACCTCTCTCTCTCTGTATGTTCTCAGGGTATCTACCTCTCTCTCTGTATGTTCTCAGGGTATCTACCTCTCTCTCTCTGTATGTTCTCAGGGTATCTACCTCTCTCTCTGTATGTTCTCAGGGTATCTACCTCTCTCTCTCTCTGTATGTTCTCAGGGTATCTACCTCTCTCTCTCTGTATGTTCTCAGGGTATCTACCTCTCTCTCTGTATGTTCTCAGGGTATCTACCTCTCTCTCTCTGTATGTTCTCAGGGTATCTACCTCTCTCTATTTATGTTCTCAGGGTATCTACCTCTCTCTCTGTATGTTCTCAGGGTATCTACCTCTCTCTGTATGTTCTCAGGGTATACTGAGTGAGCAGGGCTTCTTGGTTGGTCTGAGCCCAGGGGAGAATGCCCGTTTTGGGACGGCCATCTCTGCTGTGCCCGACCTGGACCAGGATGGCTTCTGTGATGTGGTGGTCGGGGCGCCGCTGGAGGACTCAGGGAGGGGCGTGGTCTATGTCTACAACGGAGATAAGAAGACGCTCCACAAACAACACTCACAGGTAGGGGTGGAGGATTCTGGGAACTTTCCCCAAATTCCTTGTTTTTTTAAAGAATCTCAGATGGATGATTCCTGGAATCAGAGGTGAACAAGCAGGGAGGGAATCCTCCTACTTGGAGATCTGAAAGAGCTGGGACAGTTGGGAAAGTTAGGAAAATAAATAAAGTAATTCTGATGTTCACTCTTGGTTTTGATATTGAAGGATTAAAATGTTTCCTTTTTAGCCCCACAAATATTAGAATTAGATTTGTTCCTGCTTTATAGTGAACCAATTCAATAAATATGGCACTTTCCAAAACAAAACAGTTAATCCACTCTCATAGATCATCATATAATGATAACATCCTAAAATGTGGGAAGGGGAATGAAGGGGTGATGGAGTGCATTTCTTAACATTGACATAAAGGGGGAGGCTATATATACAGGGGTTACCGGTGCAGAGTCAATGTGAAATAACAGTAGGGAGGCTATATATACAGGGGGATACCGGTGCAGAGTCAATGTGCGGGGGCACCGGCTAGTTGAGGTAGTTGAGGTAATATGTACATGTGGGTAGAGTTAAAGTGACTATGCATAAATAATTAACAGAGTAGCAGCAGCGTAAAAAGATGGGGTGGGCAGTGCAAATAGTTCGGGTAGCCATGATTAGCTGTTCAGGAGTCTTATGGCTTGGGGGTAGAAGCTGTTGAGAAGTATTTTGGACCTAGACTTGGCACTCCGGTACCGCTTGCCGTGCGGTAGCAGAGAGAACAGTCTATGACTAGGGTGGCTGGAGTCTTTGACAATTTTGAGGGCCTTCCTCTGACACCGCCTGGTATAGAGGTCCTGGATGGCAGGAAGCTTGGCCCCAGTGATGTACTGGGCCGTAGGCACTACCCTCTGTAGTGCCTTGCGGTCGGAGGCCGAGCAGTTGCCATACCAGGCGGTGATGCAACCAGTCAGGATAATAATATAATAATAATAATATGCCATTTAGCAGACGCTTTTATCCAAAGCGACTTACAGTCATGCGTGCATACATTTTATTTTATTTTTTTATTTTTTGGGGGGTATGGGTGGTCCCGGGGATCAAACCCACTACCTTGGCGTTCCAAGCGCCGTGCTCTACCAGCTGAGCTACAGAGGACCACTATGCTCTCGATGGTGCAGCTGTAGAACCTTTTGAGGATCTGAGGACCCATGCCAAATCTTTTCAGTCTCCTGAGGGGGAATAGGCTTTGTCGTGCCCTCTTCACGACTGTCTTGGTGTGTTTGGACCTTGATAGTTCATTGGTGATGTGGACACCAAGGAACTTGAAGCTCTCAACCTGTTCCACTACAGCCCCGTCGGTGAGAATGGGGGCGTGCTCAGTCCTCTTTTTTTTCCTGTAGTCCACAATCATCTCCTTTGTCTTGGTCACGTTGAGGGAGAGGTTGTTGTCCTGGCACCACACGGTCAGGTCTCTCACCTCCTCCCTATAGGCTGTCTCATCGTTGTCTGTGATCAGGCCTACCACTGTTGTGTCGTCGGCAAACTTAATGATGATGTCGGAATCGTGCCTGGCCATGCAGTCATGGGTGAACATGGAGTACAGGAGGGGACTGAGCACGCACCCCTGAGGGACCCCCGTGTTGAGGATCAGTGTGGTAGATGTGTTGTAACCTACCCTTACCACCTGGGGGCGGCCCGTCAGGAAGTCCAGGATCCAGTTGCAGAGGGAGGTGTTTAGTCCCAGGATCCTTAGCTTAGTGATGAGCTTTGAGGGCACTATGATGTTGAATGCTGAGCTGTAGTCAATGAATAGCATTCTCACGTAGGTGTTCCTCTTGTCAAGGTGGGAAAGGGCAGTGTGGAGTGCAATAGAGATTGCATCATCTGTAGATCTGTTGGGGCGGTATGCAAATTGGAGTGGGTCTAGGGTTTATGGGATAATGGTGTTGATGTGAGCCATGACCAGCCTTTCAAAGCACTTCATGGCTACAGATGTCAGTGCTACGGGTCGATAGTCATTTAGGCAGGTTATCTTAGTGTCCTTGGGCACGGGGACTATGGTGGTCTGCTTGAAACATGTTGGTATTACAGACTCAGTCAGGGACATGTTGAAAATGTCAGTGAAGACACTTGCCAGTTGGTCAGCTCATGCTCGGAGTACACGTCCTGGTAATCCATCTGGCCCTGCAGCCTTGTGAATGTTGACCTGCTTAAGTCTTTTTTTTTTTTTGGGGGGGGGGGGGGGGGGTGGATCAGCTTAATATTGCAGATAGATTGTATCTTCTATCAATGTAATTGTCTGCATCACTTCCAATCTCCCATGTTTTTTATATATATACTCCCCTTTATTACTTTTCAACCCCGCCATCCTTTCCCTACATGGAGTAAATTAGTGAACAACAATGCCCAGGCCTCTACTTCCGGTCTATACTTACTATCTACACCTTATGGACACACTTAATTTTACAATAATTCTATTATATATATATATATATATATATATATTTTTTTTTTTTTATATTTTTTATTATTTTTTTTTTTTTTGCTCCTGAACTTCTTCTACTCTCAACCTCTCTGATCATTTTCATGATGTCCATCCGGTTTGCTTCTATATGCCATATCTTTCTAACTGTGCTCTTTCACAAAAGCTCCCAACCTACAACCTATATACTTATTATGGACACAGTATGCTTACATTATTAGCTATCTTTGTTATTATTTCTTGTTAGTTGTTATTAGTCCCATCCTTCAACTCTATTCAATACCTCCCATCCATCTCTTAACACCATCCATATAGGATTTCTATTTGCCATATATATTTCAACCGTACTGTGATGTTTTACAAAAGTTCTGAACCTTTCTATTCTCATTGCTTCTACAGATTGTGAATTAAAAATAAACATTTTTGCTAAAAGTATTATTATATTATTGATCGATTGACTATGACTTTTCAGATCACCCAGTAATGCTATCTGCAAGGTTAGCTCCAGGTAAATATTGCAATCCTTTAGCCATTCCTGGACCTGTGTCCAAAAACAAGCTACAAATGGACAGAACCAAAACAAGTGATCTAATGATTCTGTCTCTTCACAGCAAAATCTGCAGGGCTGGGAAGATTGTATCCCCATATAAATAACATTCTATTGGTAGCAAGAATTTTATATAATAATTTAAATAGAAAGATTCTAATTTTTGAACCCGGTGTTGTTTTGCGTGTCAGTTCAAAAACACTATGCCATGGGATCGGTACGTCAAAGATCTCTTCCCAACTATTTTGCAATCTATATGGGACGGCTGTCAATCCTTTGGTCCTTAAGTGAAACTGATATACTTTTTTATTTATCACAATTATGTTCTTTAATGGAAGGCCGACAGACAAGTTCCTTACTTTCTCCCCCTTCCACTTTCCTCTTCCATTTTTGCGGTAAGGCTGCAATTATTTGGTTGTAATTTTGGGTAGAGCAGACATTTCCATATGTTTTTGTTAGCTGCATGTGCGACATAACTCCACCAGTCCTACCGATGATATCATTTACGAAGATTATACCTTTTTTAAACATTCTGTCAAAAAAGAAAGTTTTTTTGTCAATTAGTATATTTGAATTTAACCACAATATTTGTTGCATTATTTGTTCTGTCGTTTCTGGAGGATTAAATTGAAATTGCAACCAACTTTCTATGGCTTGTTTTAGAAATAGTGATATTTGGGAGATTATTTCCTTTTCAAATAACTGCAAATTAGTTGTTGTAATCTGAATAAAGGGACAAAGGCCTTTCTTAAACATTGGGTGAGACAATCTTACTAATTTGCTTGAGAACCAGTTCGGATTTAAGTATAACTTTTGTATGACTGAAGCTTTTAGTGATAGGTCTAATGCTTTAATATTTAATAATTTCTGTCCTCCGAATTCATATTCATTATATAAATATGCCCTTTTAATTTTGTCTGGCTCGCCGTTCCAAATAAAATTGAATATTTTTTTCTCATATAATTTAAAAAAATGTTCGCTAGGCGTAGGCAAGACCATAAGCAAATAGGTAAACTGGGATAATACTAAAGAGTTAATCAGGGTGATTTTTCCATAAATTGAGAGGTATTTTCCTTTCCATGGTAGTAAGATCTTATCTATTTTTGCTAACTTTCTATTAACATTTATTGAAGTGAGATCATTTATTTCCTTTGGGATATGTATTCCGAGTATATCCACATCACCATCAGACCATTTTATTGGTAAACTACATGGTAATGTAAAAATTGTATTTTTTAGTGATCCAATACGTAATATAGTACATTTGTCATAATTTGGTTGTAATCCAGAGAGGTTAGAAAATGTATCTAGATCATCTATGAGGCTGTGGAGGGATTCTAGTTGTGGATTTAAAAGAAAACATGAATCATCAGCGTACAATGACACCTTTGTTTTTAAGCCCTGGATTTCTAATCCTCTGATATTATTATTGGATCTGATTTTAATAGCTAACATCTCGATGGCCACAATAAATAGATATGCCGATAGTGGACAACCTTGTTTCACTCCTCTTGACAGTTTAAAACTTTCTGAGAAATAGCCATTATTTACTATTTTACACCTAGGGTTACTATACATGATTTTGACCCATTTTATAAGAGATTCTCCAAAATTGAAATGCTCCAGGCATTTATATATAAACCCCAGTCGAACTTTATCAAATGCCTTTTCGAAGTCTGCTATGAATAGCAGGCCTGGTTTCCCATATTTTCCATAGTGTTTTATTGTTTCCAATACTTGCCTTATATTATCTCCAATGCATCTTCCATGTAAAAAACCTTAGAATGAATAATATCCGACAATACCTTTTTAATTCTATGCGCTATACATTTTGCTGGGATTTTTGCATCACAACACTGAAGTGTAAGGGGCCTCCAATTTTGTAAATGGACTGGATCTTTATATTTTCCACTTGCATCCTGTTTCAGTAA
Source organism: Coregonus lavaretus (assembly GCF_964263955.1). Taxonomy (NCBI): domain Eukaryota; kingdom Metazoa; phylum Chordata; class Actinopteri; order Salmoniformes; family Salmonidae; genus Coregonus; species Coregonus lavaretus. The sequence goes on from NC_140001.1 coordinate 3,516,662, forward strand.
TAATGAGATCAGACCTTCTTCCTGAGTGTCAGATAATCTACCATTTACATAGGAGTGGTTAAAACATGCTAATAACGGTCCTCTTAGTATATCAAAAAAGGTTTGGTATACCTCGACTGGTATGCCATCCAACCCTGGAGTTTTCCCAGACTTAAAGTCTTTAATTGCATCCAGAAGTTCCTCCTCTGCAATTTCACCTTCACATGAGTCTTTCTGTGTGGCTGTTAATTTGACATTATCAATAGAAAAAAAATCTCTACAATTAGCTTCAGTTGGAGGCGACTGAAAAGAAAACATATGCTTAAAGTACTTTGTTTCTTCTTTCAAAATATCATTTGGTGAATTATGGGTGACACCGTCAATTGTAACCAGTTTCATTAAGTTATTTTTGGTAGCATTCCTATGTTGAAGATTAAAAAAGAATTTTGTGCATTTTTCCCCATATTCCATCCAGTTTGCTTTATTTTAATAATATATTACACTTGATCTTTCTTGAATAAGTTTCTCCATTTCTTTTTGTTTTTCCTCTAATTTATTCTGAACCTCTATGTTACAGTTTTTATTGCTATCTATCTGTTCTGTTAGACTTTCTATTTCCTTTCTTAGTATAAACTCTTTTGACCTAAATTGCTTTTGTTTTCGAGATGAATACTGAATTGCATGGCCTCTAAAGGCACATTTAAAAGTGTCCCATACAATATGGGGATTCGCTGTACCTATGTTAGGTTGGAAAAAGTCAGTTATAAATTCCTTTGTTCTAATTATAAATAAATTATCATCCAATAGGCTTTGATTACATTTCCAATATCCTCGCCCATGTGGAAATTCAGTAAGAGTAAAATATATGCCTATTATATGATGGTCCGACCGCATTCTGTCCCCTATCAACACTTTTTTTTTTACTTTTGGTGCCAACGAGAATGAGATAAGAAAGAAGTCAAGACGACTAGCTTGATTCAGTCTCCGCCATGAATATCTCACTAGATCAGTATATTTAAGCCTCCATATATCTACTAGTTCTAATGTATCCATGACATTCACAATTTCCTTAAGAGCATGTGGGTGATTGTTTGTGGTGTGATTTCCTTTACGGTCCATTGAGCTATTTAAAACAGTATTATAATCCCCCACCATAATAATATTGTCTTGAATTGTCTTAATTGCTTGCAGGGTTGATAATTTATTATATATATATATTGTCAAATAATTGTGGATAATCATGATTTGGTCCATAAAGGTTAATGAGCCATATCTGTTTATGGACCAATAACATATTTAAAATAATCCATCTACCTTGCGTATCGATTTGGACAATTTGCATTATCTGATTGTTATTATCAGCTAAGCCATTACAATTACAGTGGGGAAAAAAAGTATTTAGTCAGCCACCAATTGTGCATGTTCTCCCACTTGAAAAGATGAGAGAGGCCTGTAATTTTTATCATAGGTACACGTCAACTATGACAGACAAATTAAGAAAAAAATTAACAGAAAATCACATTGTAGGATTTTTAATGAATTTATTTAGCAAATTATGGTGGAAAATAAGTATTTGGTCACCTACAAACAAGCAAGATTTCTGGCTCTCACAGACCTGTAACTTCTTCTTTAAGAGGCTCCTCTGTCTTCCACTAGTTACCTGTATTAATGGAACCTGTTTGAACTTGTTATCAGTATAAAAGACACCTGTCCACAACCTCAAACAGTCACACTCCAAACTCCATTATGGCCAAGACCAAAGAGCTGTCAAAGGACACCAGAAACAAAATTGTAGACCTGCACCAGGCTGGGAAGACTGAATCTGCAATAGGTAAGCAGCTTGGTTTGAAGAAATCAACTGTGGGAGCAATTATTAGGAAATGGAAGACATACAAGACCACTGATAATCTCCCTCGATCTGGGGCTCCACGCAAGATCTCACCCTGTGGGGTCAAAATGATCACAAGAACGGTGAGCAAAAATCCCAGACCCACACGGGGGGACCTAGTGAATGACCTGCAGAGAGCTGGGACCAAAGTAACAAAGCCTACCATCAGTAACACACTACGCCGCCAGGGACTCAAATCCTGCAGTGCCAGACGTGTCCCCCTGCTTAAGCCAGTACATGTCCAGGCCCGTCTGAAGTTTGCTAGAGTGCATTTGGATGATCCAGAAGAGGATTGGGAGAATGTCATATGGTCAGATGAAACCAAAATAGAACTTTTTGGTAAAAACTCAACTCGTCGTGTTTGGAGGACAAATAATGCTGAGTTGCATCCAAAGAACACCATACCTACTGTGAAGCATGGAGGTGGAAACATCATGCTTTGGGGCTGTTTTTCTGCAAAGGGACCAGGACGACTGATCCGTGTAAAGGAAAGAATGAATGGGGCCATGTATCGTGAGATTTTGAGTGAAAACCTCCTTCCATCAGCAAGGGCATTGAAGATGAAACGTGGCTGGGTCTTTCAGCATGACAATGATCCCAAACACACTGCCCGGGCAACGAAGGAGTGGCTTCGTAAGAAGCATTTTAAGGTCCTGGAGTGGCCTAGCCAGTCTCCAGATCTCAACCCCATAGAAAATCTTTGGAGGGAGTTGAAAGTCTGTGTTGCCCAGCGACAGCCCCAAAACATCACTGCTCTAGAGGAGATCTGCATGGAGGAATGGGCCAAAATACCAGCAACAGTGTGTGAAAACCATGTGAAGACTTACAGAAAACGTTTGACCTGTGTCATTGCCAACAAAGGGTATATAACAAAGTATTGAGAAACTTTTGTTATTGACAAAATACTTATTTTCCACCATAATTTGCAAATAAATTCATAAAAAACCCTACAATGTGATTTTCTGGATTTATTTTTCTCATTTTGTCTGTCATAGTTGACGTGTACCTATGATGAAAATTACAGGCCTCTCTCATCTTTTTAAGTGGGAGAACTTGCACAATTGGTGGCTGACTAAATACTTTTTTCCCCACTGTATAACTGGCTATACTTATTTCACCATACACCATAATGAGATACAAGTTTCAAGTCTATTTATCATTATATATGTTTGTAAATTTACCAATAAAAAATACCGTAATTATTACGTGTCCATATAGCTGTACCATGATATTTGCATTGCTATGGAGTAACCCTTCAATTGTTCTCCACTAATTCCCCCGCTAAAGCCCCTCCCCATCCCAAGTTGAGCCGTCATCCCAGTGATCAGCATCCCACCCACGTCCCTCCGGATCCCTAAGGCCCCGAGAGGCCAGGACCCATCCAACGAAAACAGCACACAGTGCCACCCACAAAACAGAAGCAGATTAACCGCCAAAAGCATTTCCAATACTTTCACCTCTATAGATATATCTATATAACAATTTTTTTTAAATTATGCATATCCTATTTTCCATTATTATCAATTAATATGCGTAATAATGTCGGCAGTTCACGCGTAGGATTCTAACATATAACCCGGATTGCCATTGTATTACATTTAATTCATTGACAAGCAATTATTATCCTAGCAAATAATTCCTGTGTTCCATCCCATACCCCCCCCCCCCTCCAACATCCCCACCCCCCAACAACAGATGCCAGACAAGCACAAACGCACATACTCACATACTCCAACACACTCAACCCCCCTCCTCCACAATCCACCATAAAATCAGACACTCAACGGCTGTTACATCCCAGAGCCCAACTCGAGAAATAACCTGATTTACGAGTGCACATACAGTTAAAGCTGATTGAGAAAGCATGCAGATTGAGCAGAAATTGATAACAATGTGAGATTTGATTAATCTACTTAATCTATGTCAAGTCCTAGGTGATGGAGATCAGATCCACCCTCTTCACCTGAGACACAAACACTCTGATCCCCTGTTGTAACCATTTTCCCAAGCATCTCCGTGCGGTCAGACCTTTGATTATTTTGTGCCACCTGGGCCACAATGATAAACCCCCTCTCTGATTGTCCAAGTGTGACCCCCTCCCCATGGGTTACTGCAGCCAGTGTTGCTAGCACTGCCACAACCTGCTTAAAAGTCTTACTCACATTGGCTACGGAGAGCGTGATCACATAGTCATCCGGAACAGCTGGTGCTCTCATGCATGCTTCAGTGTTGTTTGCCTCAAAGCGAGCAAAGAAGTGGTTTAGCTCGTCTGGAAGTCTTGTGTCACTGGGCAGCTCGCGGCTTTTTTTCCCTTTGTAGTCTGTAATAGTTTTCAAGCCCTGCCACATCCGACGAGCATCAGAGCCGGTGTAGTACGATTCAATCTTAGTCCTGTAATGACTCTTTGCCTGTTTGATGGTTCGTCGGAGGGCATAGCGGGATTTCTTATAAGCGTCCGGGTTAGAGTGCCGCTCCTTGAAAGCGGCAGCTCTACCCTTTAGCTCAGTGTGGATGTTGCCTGTAATCCATGGCTTCTGGTTGTTGTGTCAGTCTGTGCTAGCAAAACAGTCCTGTAGCTTAGCATCTGCGTCATCTGACCACTTTTTTATTAACCGAGTCACTGGTGCTTCCTGCTTTAGTTTTTGCTTATAAGCAGGAATCAGGAGGATAGAGTTATGGTCAGATTTGCCAAATGGAGGGCAAGGGAGAGCTTTGTACGCGTCTCTGTGTGTGGAGTAAAGGTGGTCTAGAGCCTAAACAAGTGTGTGTTTCTTTCGCATCCAGATTACTCTCTGTCCCTAACACTAAAACTTAAACTAAATAAATATCAACAAAATGTTTTTATCAAACTGAAACAAAAAAAAGAGTAAATCAAGTCTAAAAACTATCTGAAACACTTTTGTTTACTATCTACTTCACTTGCTTTGGCAATGTTAACACACGTTTCCCATGCCAATAAAGCCCTTAAATTGAATTGAAATTGAATTGAGAGAGAGACAGAGAGAGAGAGAGAGAGAGAGAGAGAGAGAGAGAGAGAGAGAGAGAGAGAGAGAGAGAGAGAGAGAGAGAGAGAGAGAGAGAGAGAGAGAGAGAGAGAGAGAGAGAGAGAGAGAGAGAGAGAGAGAGAGAGAGACAGAGAGAGAGAGAGACAGAGAGAGAGAGAGAGAGGTAATTGTCACGTGCTTGGTAAACAACAGGTGTAGACTAACAGTGAAACGCTGACTAGAAATAATAGAAAAGTCAAAACACTAGGAGTAAATACACAATGAGGAATGATAACTTGGCTATATACACAGGGTACCAGTATGGAGTCGATGTGCAGCGGTACGAGATAATTAAGGTAGATATGTAAATATGGGTAGGGGTAAAGTGACTAAGCAACAGGATAGATAATAGACAGTAGCAGCAGCTTATGCACTGAATCAAAAGAGTTAGTGGGAAAAGGGTCAATGCAGAGAGTCCGGGTAGCTATTGGTTAACTATTTAGCAGTCTAATGGCTTTGTGGTAGAAGCTGTTCAGGGTCCAGCTGGTTCCAAACTTGGTGCATCAGTACCGCTTGCCATTCAGCAGCAGCAGAGAGAACAGTCTATGGCTTGGGTGGCTGGAGAATTTGACAATTTGAAGGGCCTTCCTCTGACACAGCCTGGTATAGAGGTGCAGCTGTGGAACTGTTTTGAGGATCTGAGTTCCCATGCCGAATCGTTTCAGCCTCCTGATAGGCGTTGGCGTGCCCTCACCACTACCATGTTGGTGTGAGCGGACCATGATAATTCCTTAGTGATGTGGACACAGAGGAACCACTCCACTACAGACCCCGTCGATGTCATAACACCCCACCCCCAAAACAGGAAGCAGTTAGGTGATTTTTGTTTGTTTGTTTCCTATCCTAGAGAATCCTTGGGTCGAAGTTTGACTTCATGATGCAGTATTTTGGGCAGTCTCTGGACGGCTATGGGGACATGAATGACGACACCATACCTGATGTCTCCGTTGGGGCTCATGGGAAGGTGATCCAGCTCTGGTGAGTTCAACCATCATGCTCTCAGATCTGTTTGTACTGTCTTGCCCAACTCCTATGGTCATTGTCACGCCAAATAAGACAGCACAAACAGATCTGGGACCAGGCTACTGGAGGGGTCATGAGATCTTGCGAATTTTGACTTGACTCTTGACTCTTGACGCTTTGGAGCCAAGTTCCAACGATAATGATTTTTGGTGACTATTTCAAATTGGGCATTTCGGCATCATTTAAGATATCTCAGATTAGAAGCTAGAAATAAGATTTTCTAAGTCAATTAACTGTTCTTCGATGGCTTGTGTGCTTACCAACAACACAAGCTCCAAATAATGATTCCTCTTTCAAGGAACGAGACAGGGCTGTCCAATCTTGCCTCTGCTATTCACGTTAAAGCTAAGTGATGTGTTTTTCCTTAGGTCTCGAGGACTGGCTGCGGTGACGGCCAAGGCTTCTTTCTCCCCTGATAAAATCAACATCCTGAGTAAGCCTTGCTTGATAAACGGACAGAAGCTCTCCTGTTTCAAGACGGACATCTGCTTCAGCGCAACATTTAGACCAATGAACCCTGTGGGACCCCTAAGTAAGACTGATGTCCTATACTCTTATGCACTCTACTCTACTCTTCTCTACTCTACTCTACTCTACTCTACTCTAATGTACTATACTCAAATGTACTCTACTCTTCTCTTCTGTACTCTACTCTAATGTACTCTACTCTACTCTACTCTAATATACTCTAATGTACTATACTCTACTCTACTCTACTCTTCTCTACTCTACTCTACTCTAATCTACTCTACTCTACTCTACTCTACTCTACTATATTATACTCTACTCTACTCTACTCTAATGTACTCTAATGTACTTTACTCTACTCAAATGTACTCTACTCTTCTCTTCTGTACTCTACTCTTCTGTACTCTACTCTACTCTAATGTACTCTAATGTACTCTACTCTACTCTAATGTACTCTACTCTACTCTAATGTACTATACTCGAATGTGCTCTACTCTAATGTACTCTAATATAATGTACTTTACTCTACTCTAATGTACTCTACTCTACTCTAATGTACTCTACTCTACTCTAATGTACTATACTCTAATGTACTCTACTCTACTCTAATGTACTCTACTCGAATGTGCTCTACTCTAATGTACTCTACTAAAATGTACTTTACTCTTCTCTAATGTACTCTACTCTAATGTACTCTACTCTACTCTACGCTAATGTACTCTAATGTACTTTACTCTACTCTACTCTGCTCTGCTCTACTATAAGGTTGATATATATATAAGGTTGATATACTCTACTACTCTATGTGTTTGGGCCACCATCGCTGAGTTTATTTATCGCTGATGTTTTCACTAGTAACTATGTTCATTTCTTGATGCTTTTGGTAACACTTTATATTAAGTTGTGCTTGCTTATAAGTACAGTACAGCGCCTTCAGAAAGTATTCATGTGCCTTGACTTATTCCACATGTTGTCTTACGGCCTGAATTCAAAATGGATTCAATTATGTTTTTCTCACCCATCTACACACAATACCACATAATGACAAAGTGAAAACATGCTTATAAGAAATGTTTGCAAATTTATTGAAAATGAAATACAGAAATATCTCATTTACATAAGTATTCACACCCCTGAGTCAATACTTTGTAGAAGCACCTTTGGCAGCGTTTACAGCTGTGAGTCTTTCTGGGTAAGTCTATAAGAGCTTTCCACACCTGGATTGTGCAACATTATTTACACAATTTTGTCAATTTGGTTGTTTATCATTGCTAGACAACCATTTTCAGGTCTTGCCATAGATCTACAAGTAGATTTAAGTCAAAACTGTGACTTGGCCACTCAGAAACATTCACTGTCTTCTTGGTAAGCAACTCCAGTGTATATTTGGCCTTGTGTTTTAGGTTATTGTCCTGCTGAAATGTGAATTCCTCTCCCAGTGTCTGGTGGAAAGCAGACTGAACCAGGTTTTCCTCTAGGATTTTGCTTGTGCTTAACTCCATTCCATTTCTTTTTTATCCTGAAAAACTCCCCAGTACTTAACGATTACAAGCATACCCATAACATGATGCATCCACCACCATGCTTGAAAGTATGGAGAGTGGTACTCAGTAACAACATTTTGTGCAGTATTACTTTAGTGCCTTGTTACAAACAGGATTCATGTTTTGGAATAGTTTTATCCTCATTATTCTCCAATCACAGCCATTAAACTCTGTAACTGTTTTAAAGTCACCATTGGCCTCATGGTGAAATCTCGGAGCAGTTTCCAACCTCTCCGGCAACTGAGTTAGGAAGGATGCAATGTAAATGTATTGATACAACATGCAAAGTGTAATTAATAACTTCTGGTAAGCACATTTTTACTCCTGAACTTATTTAGGCTTGCCATAAAAAAAGGGGTTGAATACTTATTGACTCAAGACATTTCAGCTTTTCATTTTAAATTAATCCGAATTTTTTTCAACAAACAGAATTCCACTTTGACTTTATGGGGTATTGTGTGTCGGCCAGTGACAAAAAAATCTCAATTTAATCCATTTTAAATTGAGGCTGTAACAAAATCTGGAGAAAGTCAAGGGGTGTAATACTTTCTGAAGGCACTATATTATACTATGTTAGTTACCAGAATGTCTGAAAATAAGATCCATATTCTATATATTCCCAAACTAAGCACCCTAAGATGGCTGTTTCCCTACAGCTGTCAAATACAACCTAACTCTGGATGCTGACCTGCAGTCGTCCCGGGTCAACTCACGAGGCCTGTTCAGTCAGAACCGTGAACGACTCCTCTCTGGAAACATTCAGATATCATCATCCACCCCTGTTTGCCACAATTACCAAGTTTACGTTCAGGTGAAGACAAAGGTTAAAGGGGTGATAATATAACCATGTGCATAAAACTCCAATATTCCATAGTTTTGCTGTTTAAAAGTATATTAACCTTTGGGGTAGGCTATCCATTTACAGTATTCAGAGTATAGCTTGCATTAACATTTATTAGCCTATCACATCTCGGGGGCATTGTGATGAATCACAATCACGTGACAATAGACAAATACAGTCATCTCAATCATCATCTTCAATGTTTTTTTTCAGGATAGCGCAGACTTTGTGAACTCCATCAGTCTGCGTGTTGACATTGGCCTTCAGAACCCAGACGCCAACCCTGTCCTTGATGTTTTCTCTCAGACTGCATGGGACTTCTCTGTGAGTTAGCCTCTCTCCTCTCTGTGAGTTACCCTCTCTCCTCTCTGTGAGTTAGCCTCCCTCCTCTCTGTAGGTTAGCCTCTCTCCTCTCTGTGAGTTAGCCTCTCTCCTCTCTGTAGGTTAGCCTCTCTCCTCTCTGTAGGTTAGCCTCTCTCCTCTCTGTAGGTTAGCCTCTCTCCTCTCTGTAGGTTAGCCTCTCTCCTCTCTGTAGGTTAGCCTCTCTCCTCTCTGTAGGTTAGCCTCTCTCCTCTCTGTGGGTTAGCCTCTCTCCTCTCTGTAGGTTAGCCTCTCTCCTCTCTGTAGGTTAGCCTCTCTCCTCTCTGTAGGTTAGCCTCTCTCCTCTCTGTAGGTTAGCCTCTCTCCTCTCTGTAGGTTAGCCTCTCTCCTCTCTGTGAGTTAGCCTCTCTCCTCTCTGTGAGTTAGCCTCTCTCCTCTCTGTGAGTTAGCCTCTCTCCTCTCTGTGAGTTAGCCTCTCTCCTCTCTGTAGGTTAGCCTCTCTCCTCTCTGTGAGTTAACCTCTCTCCTCTCTGTGAGTTAGCCTCTCTCCTCTCTGTGAGTTAGCCTCCCTCCTCTCTGTAGGTTAGCCTCTCTCCTCTCTGTAGGTTAGCCTCTCTCCTCTCTGTAGGTTAGCCTCTCTCCTCTCTGTGAGTTAGCCTCTCTCCTCTCTGTAGGTTAGCCTATCTCCTCTCTGTGAGTTAGCCTCTCTCCTCTCTGTGAGTTAGCCTCTCTCCTCTCTGTAGGTTAGCCTCTCTCCTATCTGTAGGTTAGCCTCCCTCCTATCTGTGAGTTAGCCTCTCTCCTCTCTGTAGGTTAGCCTCCCTCCTCTCTGTGAGTTAGCCTCCCTACTGTCTGTGAGTTAGCCTCCCTCCTCTTTCTCAGCCTCCTTTGTCTCACTCTGTGGGTACAATCTGTCACTTTCATTTACGCGTAAACATGTTTCCCCTGGTCTGCACTTGTTTCTAAAACTGTGGGTGGTGGGTAATATCGCATATACTGTATATTGCTTTTCTAAAACCCATACGATTCCGTTGTCCCCAAAAGAAGAAATGCAACTGAAACGCATTTTAATTGTGGCCCGTGTGGTCCAGCGGTTACAGCGTGTCACGGTTTCGGCCGAGGCTGCTCCTCTTCCTTGTTCGGGCAGGCTTCGGCGGTCGTCGTCTCCGGAGTACTAGCTGCCACCGTTCTATGTTTCATGTTCATTTGGTTTTGTCTGTTCATAACACCTGTCCCTTATTTGTGTCTTAATTGTTCCCTTATTTAGTTTCGTGTGTTTGGGTCAGGTGTTATGCGTGATTGTTTATTGTCAGCCTGCCTCTGAGAAGTTTATTGTATCTCTCGTTGTTGTTACCCGAGAGCTCGCACTGCGTGCGCTTTTCTTGTTTAAACGCACTGTGTTTTTGTGCGTAATTGTTTGCGCCACCCGGTTGGGTTGGCGACTCATTGTTCACGTGTTTTTGAACATTACTAAAGACGGTTGAAGTCATCCTGGTTCCTGCGCTTGATTCCTTCCACTCATCTACACACACCACTCTGACAGAATCACGCATCACCTCCATGGAATCAGCAGGAGCGACCGCGCCGACAGCCGAGATGGCTGAACGTCTTCGTGGTCAGGAGGACCGCATCAACCAGGTCTGTCATGCCCTGGAGGGGGTGATGAATACTCTGCACCGATGGGAGACCAGCGGGGTTCCCACACCTCCACGAACCGAACCAGCCCCATCGGTCAGCCCTCCTGTCTCATCTCCGGAACCTAGTGGGATTCGGCTCTCGCTCCCGAGGGCGTACGACGGCTCCACTGCCGGGTGTCAAGGGTTCCTGCTGCAGGTGGAGCTCTACCTCGCCACCGTACACCCGGCGCCCTCGGGACACGAGAGCGTCTCAGCCCTCATCTCCTGTCTCACCGGCAAGGCGTTGGAGTGGGCCAACGCCGAGTGGAGGAGAATGGACGCCGCTACCACGAACTATGCGGAGTTCTCCCGCCGCTTCCGTGCTGTGTTCGACCATCCACCAGAAGGGAAGGCGGCGGGGGAACGTCTATTCTACCTCCGACAGGGGATGAGGAGCGCCCAGGACTTTGCCTTGGAGTTTCGGACCCTAGCGGCTGATGCAGGGTGGAATGAGCGGGCCCATATCGACCATTTCCGCTGCAGCCTCCGGGAGGACGTCCAGCGAGAGTTGGCGTGCAGGGACACGTCGTTGACTTTCGATCAGCTGGTCGACATGGCCATCCGGCTGGATACCCTGCTCGCCACCCGTGGGCGTCCCGGAGGAGGGGGTTCGCCCATTCCACTCTCCAGCACCTCCGAGCCGAGCCCTATGGAGCTCGGAGGTGCTGGCGCTAGGGAACGGAGGAGGAGGAGCCCGAGGGGACCCGGCCCTTGCACCAACTGTGGTCGTGGAGGGCACACCGCGGCTAGGTGTTGGGGCGGGTTCTCCAGTGAGGGAGAAGGCAGGTCACGCATTGGGGGGTCCCCCCAGGTGAGTAGGCGCCCTGCTTACCCAGAGCTTTCTGTCGTGCACCTAACCTTGCCTGTTTGTTTCCCACAGGTTGCACCTCGTTCCCAGCATAAGGCGCTGGTAGATTCAGGCGCAGCTGGGAATTTTGTAGATCGCCAGTTCTGTATAGAGTTAGGGATTCCCCTCCTCCCAGTGGATAAGCCTTTCCCCGTCCATGCCCTAGATAGCCGTCCGTTAGGGTCTGGGTTGATTAGGGAGGTCACAGCACCCCTTCAGATGATGGCGCAGGAGGGTCATGAGGAGAGAATTCAGCTCTATCTAATTGACTCTCCTGCGTATCCGGTAGTGCTGGGTCTTCCCTGGTTGATGACTCATGACCCTATTATTAGGTGGCGAGAGAAAGCTCTTAAAGGGTGGTCTGCTCAATGTGAGGGGCGGTGTCTGGGTGTTTCCATAGGGGCGACCTCGGTGGAGAGTCCGAATCTAATGCCAGCACTGCAGATTCCCCCCGAGTATGAGGATTTGGCACTGGCGTTCAGTAAGACTAGGGCGGCGCAGCTGCCGCCTCATAGACGGGGGGATTGTGCGATAGATCTCCAGTCAGGAGCAGCTCTCCCGCGGAGCCATGTGTATCCCTTGTCTCAAGAGGAGAGAAAGGCTATGGAGACATACATCTCTGAGTCTCTTAGACAGGGATACATACGGGCCTCCGTTTCACCCGCTTCCTCAAGTTTCTTTTTTGTGAAGAAAAAGGATGGAGGTCTGCGCCCGTGTATTGATTACCGCGGTCTCAATCAGATCACAGTGAAGTACAGCTATCCACTTCCTCTGATTGCGACTATGACGGAGTCACTGCACGGTGCGCAGTTCTTTACAAAATTGGATCTTAGGAGCGCATATAACTTGGTGCGCATTCGAGAGGGCGATGAATGGAAGACAGCGTTTAGCACGACTTCCGGACACTACGAGTATCTAGTCATGCCATATGGGTTGATGAATGCTCCCTCAGTCTTCCAATCCTTCGTCGATGAGATTTTCCGGGACATGCAGGGACAGGGAGTAGTTGTGTACATCGACGACATTCTGGTGTATAGTCCTACCCGTGCTGAGCATGTAGCCCTGGTGCGCCGAGTATTGAGGAGGCTGTTGGAGCATGACCTATATGTCAAGGCAGAGAAATGTCTGTTTTTCCAGAAGTCGGTCTCCTTTCTGGGTTACCAGTTATCTGCGTCAGGGGTGAAGATGGAGGTAGACCGGGTGTCAGCTGTGCGTAATTGGCAGACCCCAACCACTGTGAAGGAGGTGCAACGGTTCTTGGGTTTTGCGAATTATTACCGGAGGTTTATCCGGGGTTTTGGACAGGTGGCAGCTCCCATAACGTCTCTGTTAAAGGGGGGTCCGGTGCGCTTGCGGTGGTCAGCTGAGGCGGACAGGGCATTTGGGAGACTAAAGGACCTGTTTACCTCGGCGCCGGTGTTGGCGCATCCGGATCCCTCTTTACCGTTCCAAGTAGAGGTGGACGCGTCAGAGGCCGGGATAGGGGCCGTTCTTTCCCAGCGTTCTGGCACTCCACCTAAACTCCGTCCCTGTGCGTTCTACTCAAAGAAGCTCAGTCCGGCGGAGCGGAATTATGACGTAGGAGACAGGGAGCTGTTAGCCGTGGTACAGGCCCTAAAGGTGTGGCGGCATTGGCTCGAGGGGGCTCAACACCCTTTCCTCATTCTAACTGACCATCGTAACCTGGAGTACATCCGGGCAGCTAGGAGACTGAATCCTCGCCAGGCTCGCTGGACTATGTTCCTAGCCCGGTTTGTGTTTAAAATCACATACATCCCTGGGTCCCAGAACGGGAAGGCAGATGCTCTGTCTCGGCGGTATGACGCAGAGGAGAGGTCAGTTGAGTCCACGCCCATACTACCGGAGTCTTGCTCCGGTGGTGTGGGAGGTTGATGGTGAGATCGAGCGGGCGTTACGCACCGACCCGAGTCCTCCACAGTGTCCTGTGGGTCGGACGTACGTTCCGCTCGAGGTACGCGATCGCCTCATTTGTTGGGCTCATACGTCCCCCTCCTCTGGCCATCCGGGTATCGGCCGGACAGTGCACTGCCTTAGCACGAAGTACTGGTGGCCAACGTTAGCTAGGGATGTGAGGATTTATGTCTCCTCCTGTTCGGTGTGTGCCCAGTGTAAGGCGCCCAGACATTTGCCCAGGGGTAAGTTACAACCCCTGCCTATTCCACAACGACCCTGGTCCCACCTCTCGGTGGATTTTGTTACCGACCTTCCCCCCTCACAGGGGAATACTACCATCCTGGTCGTTGTGGATCGGTTCTCTAAGGCCTGTCGTCTCCTTCCCATGCCGGGTCTACCCACTGCCCTACAGACCGCTGAGGCTCTGTTCACCCATGTCTTCCGGCATTACGGGGTACCCGAGGATATAGTGTCTGACCGAGGCCCCCAGTTCACCTCTAGAGTGTGGAGAGCATTTATGGAACGGTTGGGGGTTTCGGTAAGCCTTACCTCGGGGTACCACCCGGAGAGTAATGGGCAGGTTGAACGTGTCAACCAGGATGTGGGTAGGTTTCTGAGGTCATACTGTCAGGGCCGGCCGGAGGAGTGGGCGAGATATGTGCCCTGGGCCGAGATGGCACAGAACTCTCTTCGCCACTCCTCCACCCAACTAACCCCTTTTCAGTGTGTGTTAGGGTACCAGCCGGTTCTGGCACCATGGCATGAGAGCCAGATCGAGGCCCCCGCTGTGGATGAGTGGGTGCGGCGCTCGGAGGAGACGTGGGACGCTGCACACGTCCATCTGCAGCGTGCCATACGTCGACAGAAGACGAGCGCCGACCTACACCGCAGTGAGGGGCCAGTGTACGCACCTGGAGATCGAGTCTGGCTCTCAACCAGAAACCTGCCCCTCCGCCTGCCCTGCCGGAAGCTGGGTCGGCGGTTTGTGGGGCCATTTAAAGTCCTGAGGAGATTGAACGAGGTGAGTTATAGGTTAGAACTACCTGTTGATTACAAAAATATTAACCCCTCGTTCCATGTGTCTCTCCTCAGGCCGGTGGTAGCTGGTCCACTCCAGGACTTTGAGATTGAGGAGACTCCTCCGCCCCCGTTGGACATCGAGGGGGCTCCGGCGTACACCGTGAGGTCCATCCTGGATTCTAGACGCCGGATGGGGGGTCTTCAATATCTCGTGGAGTGGGAGGGGTACGGCCCGGAGGAGCGGTGCTGGGTGCCAAGGAGGGACGTATTAGACCAGTCCCTACTGACCGATTTCCATCGGGGTCATCCTGCGCGCCCTGCTCCGCGTCGTCCGGGTCGTCCCCGAGCTCCGGGTCGGCGCACGGCTGGAGCCGCGCGTCAAGGGGGGGGTACTGTCACGGTTTCGGCCGAGGCTGCTCCTCTTCCTTGTTCGGGCAGGCTTCGGCGGTCGTCGTCTCCGGAGTACTAGCTGCCACCGTTCTATGTTTCATGTTCATTTGGTTTTGTCTGTTCATAACACCTGTCCCTTATTTGTGTCTTAATTGTTCCCTTATTTAGTTTCGTGTGTTTGGGTCAGGTGTTATGCGTGATTGTTTATTGTCAGCCTGCCTCTGAGAAGTTTATTGTATCTCTCGTTGTTGTTACCCGAGAGCTCGCACTGCGTGCGCTTTTCTTGTTTAAACGCACTGTGTTTTTGTGCGTAATTGTTTGCGCCACCCGGTTGGGTTGGCGACTCATTGTTCACGTGTTTTTGAACATTACTAAAGACGGTTGAAGTCATCCTGGT
The DNA here is from genome assembly GCF_964263955.1 of Coregonus lavaretus. NCBI lineage: Eukaryota > Metazoa > Chordata > Actinopteri > Salmoniformes > Salmonidae > Coregonus > Coregonus lavaretus. Next base: position 3,532,014 of record NC_140001.1, read on the forward strand.
TCCTGCGCTTGATTCCTTCCACTCATCTACACACACCACTCTGACACAGCCGCCGACCCCGGTACACATGGGTTCCACTCCCCCTAACCCTGTCTTTCCAACACGTTATTATCTCTTCAATAAAGCAAACTCATTATTACGAAAGGAGCGGGATGGCCTTAAAGAAAGAAAAAAAAAAAGAAGCTATTTAATTGAGATTCCACCAGCCGTTTGAAACATTGGTTAAATCTGCAAACTATTGTCCAATGGTGGTCTTCTCTCCCTTCTCTGCGGGTAGCTCCCCTTCGCCATAGACTGTGGTTCTGATGGCGTGTGTGTTAGTGATCTGGTGCTCAGCGTGAAGACGGGGACAGAGGTACCCAGGTGAGTGTTACATCTAAGGGCGTTCTGCTAACACTGCAAACCAGCAACACGTTTTTGGATAGTGTTTTCTACGTGGTGTATGGGCATGTTAGTGAATGTCAGCAGCACTGGTGGGGTAGTGTGTGTTTGCGAAGGCCAAAAAATAAATCTAAGTCCGTTTTTTTTCTGATTTTGTTGAGAATCTTCAGATGCTCTATTCAAATAAAGTGTTACCAAAACGAATGTCTCAAACGATACCATTTTTTAGATAGAGACCTGTTAATCAGACGTTCCTTGTAGGCTAAATCGGGACTAAATCACATGGGACATTAGGGGACTGTGGAATAAATCTGTCATCATCTTTCCAGCCCTGTATCCCCTGACAACAATGACTCTATTTTAGTCTGTTTTTATGTGAGCTTGATTTAATTAAGAAAGCTTTAACAACTTAAAGCATTTACGTTTAAACAGAACACAGAACACTCGTAAAGTGTGTGGGACTGTCTGAACACAACATGGTCTGGAAATCAGAGTGAGTGAGTGACATAAGCTCTATGTTCAACAGCAGTTGAGACTAAAATGAGATCCTGACATTTCAGGAATTTTTTCTGTACTTCCCAATTTTTGCATTCGACACATTTTGATCACGTCCGCAATCCTGTTTCAGTGAGGGGTGTGCAGCTGCTTGTGATTATTGTTGATGCCTTGTATTTGTAGAGTGAAAGTCCAACTGAATGATCAACTCTGATGTTTTACAGCAGGGGCTCTCCAACCCTGTTCCCTCCTGTAGGTTTTCACTACAACCCCAGTTGTAACTAACCTGTTTTATCTTATCAACCAGCTAATTATTAGAATCAAGATGTGCTAGATCAGGGTTGGAGTGAAAACCTACAGGACGGCAGCTCTCCAGGAACAGAGTTTGGCAGTTCTCTTGTAGTCATCTTATCATCATAGTACCATCTCTCTCTCAATCTTTTACGTTCATTAAGTAATGACTGGTACTTGTTGTCTTGACAGTGCTGGCTCTGTGCTGGTTAGTTGTAACAACAGAGAGATCTCCTTTGAGGTACTAGTGAAGAACAACAAGGAGAATGCGTACAGCGCTCAGATCTTGGTCACATACTCCAAGAACCTCTTCTATGCTTCCGTAACATCTCCAGTGAGTTCTGAAAGACGTAAAAAAAAATATCAACATAGAGTGTAAAACAGTATTTGCAGAACCAATGTACAACTGTAAAATGATATTGACAAAACCAATGTAAAACAGTGTTGACAGAACCAACGTAAAACTGTAAAACAGTATTGACAGAACCAAAACTCCTGACACTTTATTTTGTCATAGTCTGTATTTGATAAAGATCTTAGATTCTTGGTAAATGTATGTATACTCTATTCCCTATTTAGTGCACTACATTTGGCCTGAAAAGTAGTGCACTGTATTGAGAATAGGGTGCTATTTCGGATGCAACCTAGCTCTCTTTTAACTGTGTATTTAAATGACAGAGTGACGGGAAAGAGGTGAAGTGCACATCTACGACACAAAGTGGCGAGCTAGCCTGTCAGGTGGGATACCCTGCCTTAGAGAAGGACCAGGAGGTAAGACTCATGGCGCTAGCCTGTCAGGTGGGATACCCTGCCTTAGAGAAGGACCAGGAGGTAAGACTCATGGCGCTAGCCTGTCAGGTGGGATACCCTGCCTTAGAGAAGGACCAGGAGGTAAGACTCATGGCGCTAGCCTGTCAGGTGGGATACCCTGCCTTAGAGAAGGACCAGGAGGTAAGACTCATGGCGCTAGCCTGTCAGGTGGGATACCCTGCCTTAGAGAAGGACCAGGAGGTAAGACTCATGGCGCTAGCCTGTCAGGTGGGATACCCTGCCTTAGAGAAGGACCAGGAGGTAAGACTCATGGCGCTAGCCTGTCAGGTGGGATACCCTGCCTTAGAGAAGGACCAGGAGGTAAGACTCATGGCGCTAGCCTGTCAGGTGGGATACCCTGCCTTAGAGAAGGACCAGGAGGTAAGACTCATGGCGCTAGCCTGTCAGGTGGGATACCCTGCCTTAGAGAAGGACCAGGAGGTAAGACTCATGGCGCTAGCCTGTCAGGTGGGATACCCTGCCTTAGAGAAGGACCAGGAGGTAAGACTCATGGCGCTAGCCTGTCAGGTGGGATACCCTGCCTTAGAGAAGGACCAGGAGGTAAGACTCATGGCGCTAGCCTGTCAGGTGGGATACCCTGCCTTAGAGAAGGACCAGGAGGTAAGACTCAGGGCGCTAGCCTGTCAGGTGGGATACCCTGCCTTAGAGAAGGACCAGGAGGTAAGACTCATGGCGCTAGCCTGTCAGGTGGGATACCCTGCCTTAGAGAAGGACCAGGAGGTAAGACTCATGGTCACAATGTCCTACATAAAGATACATATTATAAGCCTTGTACTAAGACATTATGAAGGGTCATACATGCATCAATAAGTAAGAAAGCATTACACCTGGAGGCTTTATGTAAAGTGTTTCATTTTGTTTTTTTCCAGGTGAAATTTTGGGTCAACTTTGACTTCAACTTTAACCATTTGCAGAGCCAAGCAATAGTTCATTTTCAGGCCAAAAGGTGTGTGTGTTGGTTGAATCAATAGACCCAGTGCATTAAAGTTGTATTCCAATATGAATTCATGTATTATCATGATGGTTTCATCCACATCCTGTTTTGTCATCAGTGACGGTAAAGAGGAAAGTCCAGCAGACAATAGAGTGGATATCACCATTCCTGTTCGTTATGACGCTGAGATCATTATGACCAGGTAACTTTACTTGTAAAAATGTTTTATTAAATGTCTGGTCCCATTTGAGTCCACTCGAGGGACCATTCAGCAGCATCCCAGGGACCGGTGTTGGGCCCAAAGTCACAGGTTTAGGGGACCATTGATTTATACTGAGGCTAGAGATTAGCTTACTCCTTCCTCTCTGTCCTCCTCAGGGAATCCAACATCAACTTCTATGTGGTGGATGAGACCAAGAAGGTGCAGACAAGTGTAAAAACGTTAGATGACATTGGGCCTGAGTTTAACTTCTCCCTCAGGGTAAGCTCGTGGGCTAGTGGAAGTCAACTCATTCTATAGTGATGGTGGCCTTCATGCTGTTCTAATTATATTTGAATGATGTTGAATAAATGTGTTTTACGTTCATTGTAATGAATGATAATGCAACACTTTATGAAGGTATTATGAATGTCTAATGTCTACCCCTTTCAGAACATTTGATCTTTTTTATTTTTATTTTTATTTTTTATATATTTTTTGGGTGGTAGATCAGCTTAATGTTGGAGATAGATTGTATCTTCTATCAATGTAATTGTCTGCATCACTTCCAATCCCCCATGTTTTTTATATATATATATACTCCCCTTTATTACTTTTCAACCCCGCCATCCTTTCCCTACTTGGGGTAAATTAGTGAACAACAATGCCCAGGCCTCTACTTCCAGCATATACTTCCTATCTACACCTTATGGACACAGTCAATTTTACAATCATTCTATTTTATTTGTTTTTGAACATTTGATCTTTGTTCTCCTTCAGATTTCCACAGGTAACTTCCCAGTCAGGTTGTTGTACCTGACCATCTCCCTGCCTGTCAGCACGCCAGGGGGGAACCCACTTCTCTACGTTACAGGCCTGAACACACCAACGGTGAAGAATACGCACATGCAAAGCCCATCTTGCTAAAGACTCCGTTTTTTTGTTGTTGCTAAAACAGCCATTTTCCTGTCCTACATTCCGATATGAATGATAATTTCCCACACATCTCCCCAAAAATGGGCAAATTTCACTCTTCCCGATTGTTGTAGGTTAAGCATTCGCTGGAGAGAGTTTACATCATTGTTAATCTATACCGTTTGGTGGGCAAGTGCCACTTCTGGAAAAAAAGGTTGGGGAGTCGGCATGCAGTCGAACCTGTGAAGGGTGTGCTGGTATCCTGCAGGGGGTCTCAGTGAGCTGTGTGTGTGTGTGTTAGTAACTGTGAAGGGTGTGCTGGTCCCCTACAGGGAGTCTCAGTGAGCTGTGTGTGTGTATGTTAGTAACTGTGAAGCGTGTGTTGGTCCCCTACAGGGAGGCTCAGTGAGCTGTGTGTGTGTATGTTAGTAACTGTGAAGGGTGTGCTGGTCCCCTACAGGGAGGCCCAGTGAGCTGTGACAGTGCCCTGGTCGATCCACTGAAGATTGGAGCCAAACCCCACAAAGCCTTTTTCTCCATGGAGAGCCTCAGAGGCATGCACAGACTGGTGAGCACACATAGACAGGCTCGGATACACACTCTGATTCACACTCTCTGATACACACTCTGATACACACTCTGATACACACTCCGATACACACTCTCTGATACACACTCTCTGATACACACTCTGATACACACTCTGATACACACTCTGATACACACTCTCTGATTCACACTCTCTGATACACACTCTGATACACACTCTCTGATACACACTCTCTGATACACACTCTCTGATACACACTCTCTGATACACACTCTCTGATACACACTCTCTGATACACACTCGGATACACACTCTCTGATACACACTCTCTGATACACACTCTCTGATACACACTCTCTGATACACACACTCTGATACACACTCTCTGATACACACTCTCTGATACACACACTCTGATACACACTCTCTGATACACACTCTCTGATACACTCTCTCTGATACACACTCTCTGATACACACTCTCTGATACACACTCTCTGATACACACTCTGATACACACTCTCTGATTCACACTCTCTGATTCACACTCTCTGATTCACACACACTGATACACACTCTCTGATACACACTCTCTGATACACACACTCTCTGATACACACACTCTCTGATACACACTCTCTGATTCACACACACTGATACACACTCTCTGATACACACTCTGATACACACTCTCTGATTCACACTCTCTGATTCACACACACTGATACACACTCTCTGATGCACACTCTCTGATACACACTCTCTGATACACACTCTCTGATACACACACTCTCTGATACACACTCTCTGATACACACTCTCTGATACACACTCTCTGATACACACACTCTGATGTGGTCCTCTGTAGCTCAGCTGGTAGAGCACGGCGCTTGTAACGCCAAGGTAGTGGGTTCGATCCCCGGGACCACCCATACACAAAAATGTATGCACGCACGACTGTAAGTCGCTTTGGATAAAAGCGTCTGCTAAATGGCATATTATTATATTATATTATTATACACACTCTCTGATACACAGGACTGTTATGTATCCTGTACTCAGGACTGTTTTGTTTCCTGTCCACAGGACTGTTTTGTCTCCTGTACTCAGGAATGTTTTGTCTCATGTCCTCAGGACTGCTGGAACGTGAAGTGCCAGGCGGTCAAATGCATCATTAAAGACATGAGAGTGAAAGATGTCTACTTTGTGAACGTCACAACGAGAATCTGGAATGGCACTTTCGCTTCTGTAAGAATAATCTGATATGCACACGGCTGGAACATTGTTTCAGCCAATCCACATCCAGGATACACATTACCGATTTTATCATGTCTAGTCTACAGTCGTGGTCAAAAGTTTTGAGAATTACACAAATATTAATTTTCACAAAGTCTGCTGCCTCAGTTTTGATGATGGCAATTTGCATATACTCCAGAATGTTATGAAGAGTGATCAGATGAATTGCAATTAATTGCAAAGTCCCTCTTTGCCATGAAAATGAACTTAATCCCAAAAAAGCGCCCAAGAAAGTCCAGCAAGCGCCAGGACCGTCTCCTAAAGTTGATTCAGCTGCGGGATCAGGGCACCACCAGTGCAGAGCTTGCTAACGAATGGCAGCAGGCAGGTGTGAGTGCATCTGCACTCACAGTGAGGCGAAGACTTTTGGAGGATGGCCTGGTGTCAAGAAGGACAGTGAGGAAGCCACTTCTCTCCAGTAAAAACATAAGGGACAGACTGATATTCTGCAAAAGGTACAGGGATTGGACTGCTGAGGACTGGGGTAAAGTCATTTTCTCTGATGAATCCCCTTTCCGATTGTTTGGGGCATTCAGAGAAAAGCTTGTCCGGAGAAGACAAGGTGAGCGCTACCATCAGTCCTGTGTCATGCCAACAGTAAAGCATCCTGAGACCATTCATGTGTGGGGTTGCTTCACAGCCAAGGGAGTGGGCTCACTCACAATTTTGCCTAAGAACACAGCCATGAATAAAGAATGGTACCAACACATCCTCAGAGAGCAACTTCTCCCAACCATCCAAGAACAGTTTAGTGACGAACAATGCCTTTTCCAGCATGATGGAGCACCTTGCCATAAGGCAAAAGGGATAACTAAGTGGCTCGGAGAACAAAACATCAACATTTTGGGTCCATGGCCAGGAAACTCCCCAGACCTTAATCCCATTGAGAACTTGTGGTCGATCCTCAAGAAGCGGGTGGACAAACAAAAACCCACAAATTCTGACAAACTCCAAGCATTGATTCTGCAAGAATGGGCTGCCATCAGTCAGGATGTGGCCCAGAAGTTAATTGACAGCATGCCAGGGCGGATTGCAGAGGTCTTGAAAAAGAAGGGTCAACACTGCAAATATTGACTCTTTGCATAAACTTAATGTAATTGTCAATAAAAGCCTTTGACACTTATGGAATGCTTGTAATTATACTTCAGTATACCATAGTAACATCAGACAAAAATATCTAAAAACACTGAAGCAGCAAACTTTGTGAATACCAATAGTCGTGTCATTCTCAAAACTTTTGACCACGACTGTAGTCTAGTAGGTAGGCTGTAGTAGGTGTATGGTATTAACAAAGTATGCACTTTACAATTTCAATAATCTATCAATAAATCACATGTTTTTAGCCCTTTTTTACAGTAACAGTTGTCACTATGTCCTTTCCCTATTTTACTTTTACTATATTCATTTTCTGTATTGATTAATCTGTTGCAGGCTAACTGTATTGATTGATCTGTTGCAGGCTAACTGTATTGATTGATCTGTTGCAGGCAACCTTCCAGACTATTGAGCTGACTGCAAACACAGAGATAGTCACTTCTCAGCCCGATCTACTCATCATCGCCCACAAGAAGATGCCGGTAATATTTTTTACATACCGGTAAACATTTGCATTTCCCACAGATGTGGTATACCGATACGTTGGAGACAACTAGCGCTGCTCTTGAGTATCCATTTCATAATGTGTCTGTCAAAAACAATAGACTGGTGCCAGATCTGTTTGTGCTGTCTTGCCAACTCCTGTGGTTATTGTCATGAAAAATTCACAAGACAGCACAAACAGATCTGGGACCAGTCTACACAAACCTTTCCCACAACTCAACACAGGATGTTTTAGTCCTACAGGGACCTCTACTGGTCAACAGACGTATGGCAGCAACACCAGCGGCCTGTCTCTCTCTCTCTCTCTCTCTCTCATGTCTGTGGTTGTGTTGTACTGCCCCTCCATTAATTTGCATTACATTACATTTTAGTCATTTAACAGACGTTGTTATCCAGGGCAGTGCAGTCAGTGCCCTCCCCAGGCTGGTGTAAGCAGTAACTGTGCTAAGTAATAAGTAGTAACTGATGTCAGTAACTGGTTGTGTTGTCTGTTGTCCTGCCCTCTAACCTCTCCCGTTCAGGTGGGGGTGACAGTCAGCAAGTCAAGGTGTTGTCCTCTACTCTCCCATCCAGGTGGGGGTAACAGTCAGTAAACCAGGGGAGACAGCAGATGTACCTGTGGGGGTGATCGTGGGCAGTGTGATCGGAGGTCTGCTCCTACTGGCTCTGGTGGTGCGGCTGCTGTGGAAGGTGAGGATCAGGGTCCGTATTCACAGTCTCAGAGTAGGACTGCTGATCTGGGATCAGCTTTTCCTTTTTTAGATCATAATGAAAAAGATGATATGGACAGGGGGGACCTGATCCCAGATCAGCTAGATGCATGGTAATAGGTGATGTGTGTCATTTCATAGGATGTCAAATAAATGTTCATCAAAAGAGGCTACCTTAGGACTGAGGACATTGATTACTGTGTTCTGCAACAATCAGAATTTTCTAGAAAGTCTGTGATTTCGTTTTTTGGTTTATATGTTTTTTTTGTTGTTAATGAGATGTACATTTTCTGTCTCCAGTTTGGCTTCTTCCAGAGAAAGTACAAGCAGCTACAAGAGGTGGCAGGTTACAGAGAGGAGAACGGACGGACAGATTGACGGACGGACGGAGAAGACAGAGGACACAGGGCACACAAATCAAAATAACATTTCTCATATTGTTTCTCACAGTGAGACACATGAGAAGTGGCTGTGCCCAACTCGCAAGACTATTTGGTTTACCAGACAACGATTAAGCCTATAGTCCTGGACAAAACCGCTGATAGGCAGTTGAGAGAATGTGTTTGATTCGTTTTGTCTGATATGTCCTCTCTGGGATCGTACAGCAGCAGTTTAGCTATCATGCACTGAATTGGAGTAAATGCAATGAAGGTTATTTTATTATAAACATGTTTAACCCATGAAATACAATAACACTGTGGATACCTTTTTTGGGGGACAATTAACTATGTTAGAATATATGTTTTCGTAACTTATTCATGAGGTGGAAAAGTTTCAACAAAAAAATGTTTTACGTTTTAAAAAGTAAGAACATTTTTATGTTTATGTAAAATAAAATAAAAATACAAGTGATAGTGATATATTTATACATGCCGTAATGAGACTACAGTTCAAAGGAACATCATGTTGGCTATGTGTGTTAGACTAGGTGCTCAAACTGCAGTCCAAATCAGCGGGTAGTTTTTGTTACCCAGTTGTGAGATGTCATTTTGCCAACTGCTGTACATAATTACGTAACGTTTTACATAAAGTTGCTCTTATACCAAAGTAATTGCATAGTAACGGAGTTGATTGTTTTTTTCTTATTCAATTAGTGAAATTCCATATCATCAAAAAATGCATCCAAACTTAGGCTAGAAGCACAATTTCTGAAATTGCTCTGTGGATAACTAGGCTGAGACTAAATAAGGACATAGTTGGCCGAGATGTGTTCGTTTTTTGACAACCATATTTCAGCATCATATTGGGGAGGACATAGCAAAGCGTTTGGCGCTCCTAGATGGCTGCCCAAGGAGCGATGAATGGACGCAGTGGGGGAACATGTGTGTGTGGTGTGTAGGTGTGTGTTTGTATATGTGTGAAAAAGCTCAGTGAACCGGAATAAATGGTTAGCAGTTGTAAGTGAGTGTTCTCAAAATCACACTTTGAACAGATGTCCATAACATCGTTACGTTTGCTCGCCAATCAAGTAGGCCTAACTCAATCTTGTTTCATTAGCCTATTCATTTTACTAGGCAAGGCAGTTAAGAACAAATTCTTATTTACAAAGACGGCTTACACCGGCCAAACCCGGACGACGCTGGGACAATTGTGCGCCGCCCTATGGGACTCCCAATCACGGCCGGTTGTTATACAGCCTGGAATCGAACCATGGGGGTCTGTAATGACGCCTCAAAGCGCTGAGATGCAGTGCCTTGGACCGCGGCGCCACTCGGGAGCCTACTAGGATATCTGGAAGTCAATTGTCAACTGAAACTTAATATAATATGTATGGTGAGGCAGGTTAGTTGGTAAATGATTATTTAATAGCATACCTCAAATTACCCTTAATCCAAACGACCCTCAATCCAATCCTACCGCATCAATGTAATTTCCGAATCAATTTCGATGCGTAAATGTCAGTGTCAAGTATTCCAATAATAAATTGTTTGTCGGTGTTTTTCAGGAAAAATATTTAGACCTGGAACATCGTGTAATTACACAATTAATGTTCCATTATTCTTGGAAATGTGAGTATAACTTGAGAGGACAAATGTCAAACCGCAAACTTCCCCTCATTGCACTTGTCTTGCCAAGACAGTTGTATCGCCGACGGTCTGCAGAAGAGGTCGCCCGCGGACCTCTGTAAAGACCGTTCTGTGTTCCACGGGGGAAGAGTTGACGGTCTAGTCTAGTCTAGTCTAGAGACTATTTCATTCAATGAAATGTAATACTCTCCTTCACTCTGAAGCCTCTTCGGAAACAGGGTTGGTTATATTTATCAGCTTGACCTGACAGAGAAACCCAAACAACTGTCTCTTCTAATATTAGCATCACTCCATGCACCGTGCGATGTATTATTGTCATGCTGCACGGAGAGAGGTCATTCATCCCAATAGAGGACTCTTATTCAAATATTAACACTTTCATCCGCAGTCGATGGAGAAAAAAAAATATCACTTATCACCATTCGAAGTTGGGGAATTGGAGGTCCGCAGACTTGATAGACTTATCTGTTTTATGTGTATGAAATATGGATACAGATATATTGATATTAGCCCAGCAATGCTTTACAATTACAATTAGGCTACTATCGGTGTTATTACTATTATAATTATACCTAGTGTTAGTAGTGGTAGTTTTAGTAGGCTATTATAAATAGTTTATGGCTGCCTAGTAGGCCTATACTTTAATTTAGTCTATAGCCATAACCGCTCATATAAGGAGCAATATCATTGTAATCGCTACATCACACCTATAAACTATAAATGAATTAAATGTAGCCTATTTAAATGATTAAGAAGTCACATTGAAATAAACAGGTAAAGTTAATTAAGAGATGATAGATGCTTTAACATATTGATATTTATCTTTTTTTTTTATTAATTTATTTGCGCCCTCAATGTCTCCAAGTCCTATTGGTCCTCTGCTATTCTTTTTAAACTTAGGCCACAGCAATTAAGCAAGTGTACTAATAATCTGCTATCAAGTGTACTTTCACCAAACTACTGTGATCAAACAGAGAAAGTTGAGACTAAAGATGTCACCTGATTATGATTGAAAGAAGTTTACGGGTGAAATCCCTCTCCCCCTCTCCTCTTATCCCCACCCCCACGGACCAGAAGACCGCCCACCACAGATAGACGACCCGAGACCCCTTATAGATTTAAAAAGAGAGGCTGCATTCTCAGACTGACATTCATTCAACACTCACTGCCACCTTAAGCAGATTACTCTGTCTGCTAGCTGCTAGTGTCAATACCAATACCTTGCTCACTTTTTCACTTTGTCTCCAGCACCATACTCAGGATGCTACAGAAACTCCAGCTCCACCCGGGGATGGTTCTATTATTGATATGGCTCTGTCATTTCATGGAAGATCAAAAAGTACAAGGTATGTTATTTATTTTCCAAATCTTTCGATAAAAAAAAAAAAAAAAACGTTTATTACCAGTGTAGCCTTTTCTGTCTGCGTCTTGGTGTGAATTGGAACATTGCCAGAGTTCGAGTGTTGCACACTTTTCAAAGGAACATTTAAACATTCTTCCCATTTGGTTTGAAGTTGCCCTCTGTTAGACATATCGTGTAGAAAATCACTGCCTACCAAATAGGTACCAGAAGGTTTCAAAGTGATATTACTGTTATAGTTTTTTAACCCACACAATCGAGGCACCTGGAATGATTTTTTTTTTTTAATAATTCATGCCACAGATTGGTTGGTGCGGAAGCTCTCAATATAGCATTCCGTAAAATAACATAATAATAATTATAAAATAGTTGGAATATTTAGTAGTTTAACTGATTGTCATTGCGGTGCTCTGCGACGCAGCAGTGTGCCTGTATAATACGTGTACCTCAAACTGAGATAGAGTTGGAGTGCATGTCAGAGATTAGTGACCGCATATTATTTGACGTATAGAATGTCATTTATCTAAACATATTGCTAAACGTTTACTGTACATCCGCGAGGGCAGGATTTTCGATATTTTTGCCATATGGATATCGGTACCATCTTTAGCATTGTTACATTGATAAGAATTAAATACAGTTGCTGCTGATAATGATTCATATAGGTGACCTCATACAACAGAAATTGTCCCTTTTCTGCCAACGAAATAAATGTCAACAATGTAGCCTACGGTTTAAGTGCATCCTAAAAAAAGTTCAAAATCACTTGTAAGCTATTAGTGTCCATATGTGTCTTTCGGCAAAGTCTTGTCTTGGTAGCTATTCGTTAAACACTGCTAAGACCGACGTGTCTCATGTGGTGCGAGTCCAGGGATGCGCATTTCTCATAGATATTTTCAACAAGGTTTATACAACTATTAGCAAAGATAATGTTTAATGTTCGAGCTTTTTGATGAATCAAGAATGTCAAGAATACATTTATGTTCTGGATGATGCCAAGAGGAAGAAATGTGATGACTGTTATAACCTATGACATTATGCGATAAGGCAATAGAACTAGATTGTTCAACTGTTTGCTCTGTGAACATGGAAAACTCAATAATATATAAAATCTCAGTTAAAGGTCAGTATTTTCTTCTCCACTCCGTCATACCGGCCAGCTGTCAGTATTGAACATCCATTGGTGACAGAATTAGAAAGTGTTAAAACAGTTACATTACATTGGAAAGAAACAACTGACCAAATACCTTGGGGGAGGAGAGAGAGAGAGAGAGAGAGAGAGAGAGAGAGAGAGAGAGAGAGAGAGAGAGAGAGAGAGAGAGAGAGAGAGAGAGAGAGAGAGAGACAGAGAGAGAGAGACTAGAGAGAGAGAGAGAGAGAGAGAGAGAGAGAGAGAGAGAGAGAGAGAGAGAGAGAGAGCGAGACTAGAGAGAGAGAGAGAGAGAGAGAGAGAGACAGACAGAGGGTGAGAGAGAGGGAGAGAGAGAGAGAGAGAGAGAAAGAGAGAGACAGAGAGAGAGAGAGTTTCAGATAATTGACACTAGGCCTCACGTGTTGTGTCTGGATCAGGTCAGTCAGTAAGCGGCTTGGGGCTTCAGACTTTAAAAAGACTTGGCTAATGTGTGTCTGTTTCCAGCTGGGAACTGCTGGTTACAGCAGGGGAAGAACGGGAGGTGTCAGGTGCTCTACATGCCGGGAATGAGCCGAGAAGAGTGCTGCAGAAGCGGGAGGCTGGGGACGTCTTGGACCGAGGAGGACGTACCCAACAACACCTTGTTCCGGTGGATGATCTTCAACGGCGGAGCCCCCAACTGCATACCCTGCAAAGGTACAAGGGGATGTTTCTATGATTGGCGCATGGTGCACAGAATATGGCTTCGTAGTATTTCACATGGTTGTTTTAGAGTGCAAGCATGTCCTATAAGACAATGTTTATCTTCATTTGTATTTAAGTAAAACTCAATTAGACTAATTTTGGGGGAAAGTCGTTAAACCTAATTGCCTAAAACAATGTCAGCTCTCCATAATTGTATTTAATATAATTGAAGAACATCGACATCTATTCCACTCCAGAAACGTGCGACAACGTGGACTGTGGACCTGGGAAGAGATGCAAGATGAACAGGAGAAGCAAGCCGCGCTGCGTCTGCGCGCCAGACTGCTCCAACGTCACGTGGAAAGGACCTGTCTGCGGGTCGGATGGAAAGACATACAAAGACGAGTGCGCGTTGCTCAAGTCCAAATGTAAAGTCCACCTGGACCTGGAGGTGCAGTACCAGGGCAAATGCAAGAGTAAGTAAACCGGCAGGTCGATGCGTAAAACAGAACAGAGCCGTTCTTATTCATAGACAATCGTCAATGGGATTCCGTCTGGTGTTGGATAAAGGGTCATACGTAAACACGGGCATTCCCACATAGATCTACGTAGAAAAAGCTCCATTGCTGTGTTTGCATAGTGTGTAACGAGTGGCCTTGAAGGTCAACTGCATTTTCTTTGATTGCAATAAGTAATGGTTGATTCACAGCAGGTGTCGACTGGAGTATACACGTGGTTTGGCTTCTAACTCTACAGATGTTAAAGTATTTGTGTTGATTTCACTCCCTTTCTGACAGAGACCTGCCGTGACGTCTTGTGCCCGGGAAGCTCCACATGCGTCGTGGACCAGACTAATAATGCATATTGTGTGATGTGTAATCGGATCTGCCCTGAACAGACGTCAGCGGAGCAGTTCCTGTGTGGCAACGACGGGATCATCTATGCCAGTGCATGTCATCTGAGGAGGGCGACATGTCTCCTGGGCAGATCCATAGGAGTAGCATACCAGGGGAAATGCATCAGTAAGTAGTGTCTCTTGGGAACACCCATAGGAGTAGCATACAGGGGAAATGCATCAGTAAGTAGTGTCTCTTGGGAACACCCATAGGAGTAGCATACCAGGGGAAATGAATCAGTCAATATTGTCTCCTGGGAACATCAGTCAGTATTGTCTCCTGGGAACATCAGTCAGTATTGTCTCCTGGGAACATCAGTCAGTATTGTCTCATGGGAACATCAGTCAATATTGTCTCTTGGGAACATCAGTCAGTATTGTCTCCTGGGAACATCAGTCAGTATTGTCTCCTGGGAACATCAGTCAGTATTGTCTCCTGGGAACATCAGTCAGTATTGTCTCCTGGGAACATCAGTCAATATTGTCTCTTGGGAACATCAGTCAGTATTGTCTCCTGGGAACATTAGTCAGTATTGTCTCCTGGGAACATCAGTCAGTATTGTCTCATGGGAACATCAGTCAGTATTGTCTCCTGGGAACATCAGTCAGTATTGTCTCTTGGGAACATCAGTCAGTATTGTCTCTTGGGAACATCAGTCAGTATTGTCTCCTGGGAACATCAGTCAGTATTGTCTCCTGGGAACATCAGTCAGTATTGTCTCCTGGGAACATCAGTCAGTATTGTCTCCTGGGAACATCAGTCAGTATTGTCTCTTGGGAACATCAGTCAGTATTGTCTCCTGGGAACATCAGTCAGTATTGTCTCCTGGGAACATCAGTCAGTATTGTCTCCTGGGAACATCAGTCAGTATTGTCTCCTGGGAACATCAGTCAGTATTGTCTCCTGGGAACATCAGTCAGTATTGTCTCTTGGGAACATCAGTCAGTATTGTCTCCTGGGAACATCAGTCAGTATTGTCTCCTGGGAACATCAGTCAGTATTGTCTCCTGGGAACATCAGTCAGTATTGTCTCCTGGGAACATCAGTCAGTATTGTCTCCTGGGAACATCAGTCAGTATTGTCTCATGGGAACATCAGTCAGTATTGTCTCCTGGGAACATCAGTCAGTATTGTCTCTTGGAACATCAGTCAGTATTGTCTCCTGGGAACATCAGTCAGTATTGTCTCCTGGGAACATCAGTCAGTATTGTCTCCTGGGAACATCAGTCAGTATTGTCTCTTGGGAACATCAGTCAGTATTGTCTCTTGGAACATCAGTCAGTATTGTCTCCTGGGAACATCAGTCAGTATTGTCTCCTGGGAACATCAGTCAGTATTGTCTCCTGGGAACATCAGTCAGTATTGTCTCTTGGGAACATCAGTCAGTATTGTCTCCTGGGAACATCAGTCAGTATTGTCTCTTGGGAACATCAGTCAGTATTGTCTCCTGGGAACATCAGTCAGTATTGTCTCCTGGGAACATCAGTCAGTATTGGCTCCTGGGAACATCAGTCAGTATTTTCTCCTGGGAACATCAGTCAGTATTGTCTCCTGGGAACATCAGTCAGTATTGTCTCCTGGGAACATCAGTCAGTATTGTCTCTTGGGAACATCAGTCAGTATTGTCTCTTGGGAACATCAGTCAGTATTGTCTCCTGGGAACATCAGTCAGTATTGTCTCCTGGGAACATCAGTCAGTATTGTCTCCTGGGAACATCAGTCAGTATTGTCTCCTGCGAACATCAGTCAGTATTGTCTATTGGGGAACATCAGTCAGTAGGCCTAAACATAGGAGACAGCATAGTGGGTCTGTCCAAAAACAACCCCCTAGCCCCTACCCCCTAGACACTTAACCATATGGCTTAAACCTATCCAATCCTCTAATGCAGCGTTTACAGTGGCAGCCCAATCCTGATCTTTTAACGAATTATTGGCTGGTCTGATTGGTCTTTGTTTCAAGTATTTTCCACATACATTTACATCATTTAGCAGACGCGCTTATCCAGAGCGACTTACAAATTGGTGCATTCAACTTAGGATAGCCAGTGGGACAACCACTTTTTTTCTTCTTTTTTATGGGGGGGGGGGAGAAGGATTACTTTATACTATTCCAGGTATTCCTTAAAGAGGTAGGGTTTCAAGTGTCTCCCCCCTGACACATAGATCCACAAGTGTCTAGAGGTAGGGACTAGAGGCTATTTCTGTTAAACGTACATTATACCGTGTGTACAATTGGACAAATAAAGTGATCTTGAACAATATTGTCTGAATGTAGGCCGTACCTCACAGGCTGCTTCTCTTCGCCAACATTCCAGTACTTTTGTTGTCCCCTCTGCCAACATTCCACATAAACTGAGGTTCTCAGAGCAGAGAACCTCCATTTGCTTTGGAGGTCCAGTTGAGTATACAAGGCCGGGACTACTTTGTAGTTGCTACTGTTAAGACGTTGGCAACATCACCCACACCAAAGCTGGGGTGTTTTCCTGGGAAGGTTTACCATCCTAACTACACAGATACTGGAACATAGAGCGTGACTCGTGACTCATTAACCACTAGGGTTACATGGTTATATGCCGTGCAGCACCAGCGACGCGTCAGTCTGATGAGTTCTCTGTGTCTCCTCCTCTCCTCCCTCTGGCTCCAGAGGCCAAGTCGTGCGAGGACATCCAGTGCAGCGCGGGGAAGAAGTGTCTGTGGGAAGCCAGGATGAGCCGAGGCCGCTGCTCCCTCTGTGAGGAGGCGTGTCCGGAGAGCCGGACGGACGAGGCGGTGTGTGCCAGTGACAACAACAACTACCCCTCAGAGTGTGCGATGAAGCAGACCGCCTGCTCTCTGGGAACGCTCCTGGAGGTTAAGCATTCAGGATCTTGCAACTGTAAGTAATCACCACCTAGCGAGACAATTCCATGTTCTTTCCCAACAACAATCCCTCACTGACACCAAGTCATCCCTGAAACCAATCCCTCACTGACACCAAGTCAACCCTGAAACCAATCCCTCACTGACACCAAGTCATCCCTGAAACCAAACCCCCCCTGACACCAATCCATCCTGACACCAATCCCTCCTGACACCAATCCCTCACAGACACCAACTCAAACTGACACCAATCCCTCCCACGACACCAAGTCAACCCTAACACCAATCCCGCCCTGACAGCAAGTCTCTCCTGACACCAAGTTCCCAATGACACCAATCTCCCTCTGACACCAATCCCTTCCTGAAACCAAGTCAACCCTGACAACAATCCCAACCTGACACCAAGTCCCTACTGACACCAATCTCCCTCTGACACCAATCACCAATCCCATCCTGACACCAATCCCTCCCTGACACAGATCCCTTCCTGACACCAATTACTCCCCGACAACAAGTTAATCCTGACACCAATCCCACCATGACACCAATCCCTCCCTACTGACACCAATCTCCCTCTGACACCAATCACCAATCCCACCCTGACACCAATCCCTCCCTGACACAGATCCCTTCCTGACACCAATTACTCCCCGACAACAAGTTAACCCTGACACCAATCCCACCATGACACCAATCCCTCCCTGACTGACACCAATCCCTCCCTGACTGACACCAATCCCTCCCTTATACCAATCCCACCATGACACCAATCCCTCCCTGACTGACACCAATCCCTCCCTTATACCAATCCCACTCTGGCACCAATCCTATCCCGACACCAATCCTTCCCTGACACCAATCCCCTCCCATCCTGACACCAAGTCACCCCTGTCTCTTCTTGAGCCCCGCCCCCACCCCCCACCCCCCACCCCCACCCAACACAGTTCAGCTTACACATCTGAAAGGACTTGAGCATTTGAGACCTTGCATGATCCTGTCTGTGTTGCTGGCTTCTTTAACTTTTCTGCATTTTTTTTCTGCCCCCAAAAAAGAATAAACAAAAAAGTGAATAAACAAAATATATCAATAGATAGTTCAAAAGAAAACTTTTTATTATTTTTTTTTTTTGGGGGGGGGGGGGGGGGGGGAGTCGTTGAGATTAGATGCTAACTTCATTACGCTAACAAGCATATATATGGAGACTAACTTTTTCAGTTAAAACAATCATTGTATTTAAAGTCTAGATGAGTTTGTGGTCATAGTGATCCCATAGTGATCTGCTGTACTCTAGCAGGTTGCCTTAAAGTAACTGTCCAGTGAAAATCTAACTTTTGAAAAGTTTGTATTCTGTTAACTCATACCGAAATAATGTTGTTGACTCATCCTACACGCTTATTTTCCCAAAGCTTAAATTTGAGAAGAAAAAAAAACACTTCAAATACCCCACATAAAACTTGTATCTCAAATGGACCTTTTTAAAAATGCTTATTTTTTCCTCACAGAGTATGATGTCATACTCCTGAGGAGGATGAGCTGGCCAATCAGCCAGTCTTCTCGCATTAACATTTTTTTTATGACCAGGATACGCCCACACCATTCCAACACAGAAAAGCTACTTTTTAACATACCTATAAACTTTTTTGGAAGTAAAACAACTTCACTCATATTGTAATTAACTATAGGTCATATTTCATAAAAATCTAGAAACACTGGACAGTTACTTTAATTTCGATGCAGTTTTTTTTCAATGTCATAGTTTTTCAAAATATTTTTTTTATCTAGACAGCCACATAATGATAATATCTTTACAGCTTGTAAATTCTCTGGTCACATTGCTAATTATATATTAATTATGTATTGACGTTTGTTTGTGCTTTTTGGCTGTAATCAATCAGTAATTCAAAACGCTCTATGTCTGTAATGGCATACACCGCTCTGCTAACATGTAATATGAGTCAGAATGAAAACAGTTGCATACATTTATATATGTGCATAAGGTGATTGCAACATTGGTGCCATTTTAGCTAAGATATTTAAGGTGAACCTTAACACGTAGACTACCTGTTTCTGCCAGTACTTTGAGCCATTCCTCCTTAAATAGTGTGCTCACTAAACTGGGACCACCTGCCATAAATTCTCGCAAAATAGCCTCAAGGAAATGATACGAGTTACATGCCAAGTCGCTATATGTCAAAGAATGTCTGATGATTTCATTTAATTTTCATCATGATGAATACATCTGGATATCCTCCACTCCACTCCATTATTAAATGGTATTCGACTGACTACCTAAATGTACGTGTTACTTAAAGTATGGGACCAACGTCATGATCACCTCATGGGACAGAGGAAAGTTACAGATAATAAGCAGAAGAAGCCAGGGTTGGGGTCAATTCCATTTAAATTCCAGTCAATTCAGAAAATAAATAACTGAAAAGCATTGAGGAGAATTGGAATTGGAATGTCAGCGTACTTCCTGAATTGGAATTGGAATGTCAGCGTACTTCCTGAATTGAAATGGAATTGAAGTATCAGCTCTCTTACTTCTCTGTCTCTCTCTGTCTGCCAGTAGAAAATGAACATGTGTGCTGTCTACCTGTGTGCGCTGACTTCTCTGTGTGCTAACTGTAGTGAATGTGTTGTTGTCTATCAAACACACTGATTCCTTTGGATTGGATGATGAGGGACTGCCTGTCACACTTGCCTGTGTTGCTTTTTTTATTTTCCAATTGCAACAACAACAAAAAAACGATTCTGTAGAAAATACCTCAAAGTTGTGTGATTGGTTGGCCTGGCTGGTGACCTGCTTGGTAGAGGTCGTAGGTCAAACTGCTGCGACACATAGAGACTTCTCCGCCCAACGGCAGCAACTGCACTGTGTCTGAGACAAAAGGACACGTAAAAAGAAATATGAGAACGAAACCAGCAACATAAACACGAGCATGTGTCTGACTGTCTGCTTTCAGGAATCTGCTGCCAAAAAAAGACCTGAGCCATTGAACCCTCAGATCGCCCCCCACCCCACATCCCCACCCAGCGTCACCCCCCTCCTCTGCTGTCATAGCCCTGACTTCCTAGTTCCTAGACCTAGATTATGTAAACCATGTTTCATAATTATGGGATGGGGGGAAGCCTCAGTGCCAAGTCTCCTCTCTGCCCTGAAACATAACAGGGCTGTACTGGGGCTTTGTGGAGGGATATGGGGCTTTTGAGAACATTCAGTAAATATTCTTCTGCTACGTTGCTGTTGTGGACCTTATTTATACAATAGCTCCAATATATTCCCCCCATCTAGCCATTACAGAAGCCCCGGAGGAAGAAGAGGAGGAGGAGGAGGAGCAGGAAGATCAGGACTACGCGATTCATATCCACCTGTCCTCCTTATTGGATGGATAGGCTGTCTGTCATATCCACCTGTCCACCTTATTGGATGGATAGGCTGTCTGTCATATCCACCTGTCCTCCTTATTGGATGGATAGGCTGTCTGTCATATCCACCTGTCCACCTTATTGGATGGATAGGCTGTCTGTCATATCCACCTGTCCACCTTATTGGATGGATAGGCTGTCTATCATGTCCACCTGTCCTCCTTATTGGATGGATAGGCTGTCTATCATGTCCACCTGTCCTCCTTATTGGATGGATAGGCTGTCTGTCATATCCACCTGTCCTCCTCATTGGTGGATAGTCTATCTTCCTCCCCTCCTTATTGGTTGACAGACGTGGTCTGCACTAGGGCCAGGAACCATGTCCATACTGTACAGTACATGTGTGTATGTGTATTTATTTTTTAAAGAGACAAAAGTATACATATAGTTCAGTTCTGCTCTAGATGTTTTATTTATAATGTGGTTTGTGTTTTTATAATTTATACAGTTACAACGTTCTTCCTATCTACCGTGTTATTGTTACCGCCTGTTCTTTTCACTCTCCTTTTATTCTTCTTTATGTTTTTTATTATGAAGAAATATATTCGTCCAAAGAGAAGCAGTGTTATTTATTGAGTAAAAGTATCCGTCTCCTTTCTGCAAGCTGTAAATAGTCTTCCCTGAGCTGCGACGAACCCGCTTACGTTCTCACTGTCAGACATCTTTATTATCACAGATGTTTTATCATTCACACATGAACGCATGTTTAGCCTACTGTGTGTTTATTTCATGGGGGGGGGGGGGGGGGGGGGGGGATCTATCTTATCTGTCAATCATTTTAAATATACAGAAATGTTTTCTCCTTCTTGTTTACATCTCATTATAACTGGCCAAAGGGATTCCGTCAGTGGTTCTGCAGTGCAGTGTAACAGTGCTTTATATGGTGCAGCCTGGTCCCAGATCTGTTGACCCACTCCATCGCTGCTCAAGCTATTGTTCGGCATGACAATTACACGAGTTGGCAAGAGAGCAGAAACCGCCTGGCGCCCAGAATACGGCGATATTAGTCCAGCATGAGTTCTGTGAGTTAGGCTACTCCTCGAACAATTTGTTTCCCAGTGGAGATGTTCGTCTAACCCAGGCCGTCACTCGGTAGCCGTATTTTTGAACATTTGACACGTTAGAACATTTGTGTGCTGCCAATGTTTTGCTCCGTATTGCTCTCGCAGAGCCCACCTGACTAGAGATGGCTACACAGCAGTAGTTATACCCCATATCAAACATATCACTTTGCTTTTCTCACTGTCATCAACGCTGTTGTTGTTTTCCAGAATGCATTTTTATTCTCAGACATCACAAGAGAAATATACAATTAGAAGTATATAGTTTTGTATTTTTTTTTAAATGTAAATGTCATTTGTACATACACAGTGTGATGGTATTTGTACAGAAATTAAGAGTGAAACAATAAAATAAAATGTTCCCTAATATGTTTTGTATTTACTGATCTCTGCTCACCTATGGAGTCTAAGTCAAGAGGTTTTGTTATGACAATCAATTAGCTATTTTACAACCAATGATACCAAAAAAAAACCTACGTATTTTACCAAATTATTCAACATATTAGATATTAATATTTACATTTTAGTCATTTAGATTTAGCAGACACTCTTATCCAGAGTGGCTTATAGTGACTTAGATAATACCAAAACAACGAAATACCTTACTGATCCATACCTTACTGATCCATACCTTATTAAAGAAATGGGACATTAAGAAATGTCATTAACTACAACACCTGTGGACTGTGTGTCCCATAGAAGTATTGAGTAGCAACTGATTCCCCCAGCATCGTCTGCTCTTTATTGGTAATGCTCTGCAGAGACAGTAGCTAAGGACCCGTATTATAAAAGGGTCTCAGAGTCGCTGATCCAGGATCAGGTTTGCCTTTTAGAGCATCATGATCTGATCCCACTAAGAGACACTTTGTGATCTTGACTAACAACTATGTAATAACTGCTGTTATTGAGTGACATATTAGCTATGGGTTGTTAGCCTTATTCTGTTGTTCATAGCAGGCATACTACTTAGTACATAACTGTGACTGACTGGCGAGCCTCTGAGTTCCTAAGCCCAGCCTGCAGCAGCATTAAGGTCCGACACATACGGAGCTGCAGAACCACTACGCCAGGGAGAAAGTTGTTTGATTGGTCCTAGAATCATGGGGTGTGTCTGTGGAAGGGGTCACAATTTATTGGTGAGCAGTACAGACCTTAGCCCCTGAGCTCCTGGGAGCTGCTTCTTCTTCTTCTTCTTCTTCTTCTTCTTCTTCTTCTTCTTCTTCTTCTTCTTCTTCTTCTTCTTCTTCTTCTTCTTCTTCTTCTTCTTCTTCTTCTTCTTCTTCTTCTTCTTCTTCTTCTTCTTCTTCTTCTTCTTCTTCTTCTTCTTCTTCTTCTTCTTCTTCTTCTAATATCACACATATTTTACATGATCGGGGGGGCATATATTCATTAAGCGTCTCAGAGTAGTAGTGCTGATCCAGGTTCAGTTTTGCCTTTTAGATAATAATGAATAGGATTACATGGACAGGGGGGGACCTGATCCTGGATCAGCACTAATACTCCCTTTGTTAAGGAGATAAGGTATAAAGGGTAGAGGACTTGATGTAAAACAGAGTGCACTGTAGCCCCCCCCCCCCCCCCACATACACACACACACCATCATTTTCTGTAAACAAATCCGTGCCCCAAGATGCAATTCGACGCATGGTTAATTTACTATTGATGAGAAAGGCCCTTAATAATAATAATCTAATGTGGTGTCAGAATACAGTTACAGGATACAGTTGAGCGGAGGCATTTTTAGGATTTCCACACATGGGAAACATTTGTTAGCAGAGTCAAAAAAACAAAATTGGCCTTTTAAAAAAGAATTTCATGCAATTCTATGTCATTTACATGACAGAAGACATTAGCCGAATCTTTTTTAATACCACACAAACTAAGATCAATCTGGTCTTGAATTCAAACAAATAATAGCCCAGGCCAATGAAGCTGCACACAGATTGTACAATATTAGGAGGAAATATATATATATATATATATACAGTATATCATAGGCTACTAAATATAATTCCCACTGACTCACCTAATGATGAAGATGAAGCCGTAGGCTGTTACTCACGGTGAGGGCCGATGTGCTCCTCTTGGCAATAGCCTATCTCAAGATGAGCTACTTTTTTTTTTTAAATGTTTTTTTGCAAAAGGAATGGGAGTTGTTAAGAAAAAAAAATGGTTTAGATTAGTCTTCTCTTTTCAGCAGTAGGCATTTTCTTTCCAAACTGTACGTTTTTCAAATTATTGTATTTTGAAATTTGCAAAAGGCAAACAGACAGCCGCAACCAACCATAAACATGTAATCCATAGATGGCAGTTCCCATTCAGGTCAGGACTGGCAGCCATTGCTAGTGTACCAATGAGTTTAACACTCAAATTGCCAGGGTAAGAGGTTCCAAACCCCTTCTACGGATAACATGTCTACAGCCACAATGCAACAAGCTGTATATTTGGCGAGAATGCTGCCCAAATTGCAGCCTTCCCCACCTTTGGCAACTGGTAACTGCCAAAATAAAGGAAACACTTGAGTAAATGAGGGATACAAAATATATCTTACAGTTAGTGAGTGCACACATTATTTTCATATTTTTTTTCACACTGGTCCCTCGTGGGAAACAAACCCACAACCCTGGTGTTGCAAACGCCATGCTCTACCAACTGAGCTACACGGGTCTACACCCATTCAGCATCGTTCACACCCTCTTAAGCAATAGCCCCGCCCGTAAACTCAGAGCATTGTCAGATTGTTGTTCATAAATTCAGAGCGTTTCGCTCTCGGAGCATTCAGAGCGTACACTGGACGCTCTGGCCGAGGAGTAGGGTTGATCTGAGCGTTCTGTCCTAACAACAGCAGTCAAGCACCCAAGCTAACTGGCTAACGTTGGCTAGCTTGCTAGCTACTTCCAGACACAAATCAGAGAACATCTCACTCTGACCATTTTACTCGCCCTAGCAGAGCTGGTTAGGCTGTTTTTATGTTATCCAGAGCGTTAGTGACTGCAATTGTGATGCTGGCAACAATTTAATTACGCTTTTTTGCCAACGTTTACTGACACAGGCCATATTCAATGGGTGTTGAGCATTCGTAAATTCGTCAGTTATTCTGCGCTCTGGCACACTCATATTAGAGCGCTCTGAAATTGGAGTAAATAGCCAGTGTGAATTTACCAGCTACGTCTATCAACAGTTGTCGCATTGACATCATGAACATTCTATTGAAATGTTTACTTGCATAGTGGAGTCTTTTGTTAAGACATGTAGCTAGCTAGCTAAACAGTGAACCATAATCCCAACTCATGACGTTACTACCCTTCATGAATCTGCAGGTAGCTAACCAACCAGGTTCAATGTTAACTAGCTAACATTGGGCTATAACTAGCAAAGCAAATGGCTCTGAGATACAAATAATATTACTATAGAGATCAAACACGTAATGTTAGCTAGCGAGCCAGCCAGCTAACGTTAGCTAGCTAACTTACAGTACACTTTAACTTGAAATGAAAATGACTTTCTGACAAAATTAGAAACGTGTAATATCTGAAAATGTAGCTAGCTAGACTTACCCGTATACATGGATGGACACTTCTCCCTCTCTGTCACAAATGCCATGGTTGCCCTCAGCTTGAAGATGTAATCTGGAGACAGGTGTTTTCTCCATCTCCTTAGCTATCATACCCTAATTCAACTGATTTCAAAACTTGATCTCTCGGCATGTCCAGCCCACTCATTATCCTGTATTTTTTCGCGGCTAAACCAATTAGGCTCGTAATTTAGCTAAAGCTAACAAACTTGGTTCAATGATAGCTAGCTAACATTAGACTATAAATAGCAACGCAAATGGATTTTTCTGATTTGAATAATATTACTACACAGATCATACATGTAATGTTAGCTATCGAGCCAGCAACCTAACAGTACGCTTTAACTTGCAATAAAAACAACTTTCTGACAAAATTAGAAACATATTTTGAGTCTCATAGCAAAGGGTCTGAATACTTACGTAAATTAGGTTTTTATTTTTTTTATATTTTATACATTTGCACACACACAAAAAAAACTGTTTTCACTTTGTCATTATGGGGTGACCAATGGAAAAATTATCTGTCATTTATTAACATTCTACACTGTTCGCTCAATTTCAGTTTATGTGAGAAAACAAGCACTGACTAGTGAAGGGAATCATTGTACTGTCTAAATCGCTCTGAACTTTATTTTCAATGACAAAAAAAATATAGGTTTTCCAGCTGTTTGAAGCTGGTGGACTAAACAGAAAGTAAAAGGCTATAGCGCGAGTCTCCACCATGCTATGGGGAAATTGGATGATGGGTAGGGAGATTTGCTTATGAATGCAGCCTAGTGCTGTTGCAATTAACCTAATTAATCTTCCACATGGGGGATACATTCTAGGTATAGCATCTTTAATAGTAGATATTCCAAGACTCCCTTGAAGAAGAACCCATAATGTGAGCATTCAAGGCTGTTCATTTCTAGCCTATGTTGTCCCCGGACCCTGCTACTTCAGCGTGGTCTATTTCCTAGGAAGCAAACGGGCCAAAACGAGGAGGGACCTACCTGAATTTGGACCCATAAAAGAAACACTTGTTTTCGTTTTCTGTTGCTAAATGATTTGATACGGTGTGCACTAATGAATATGACCCTGGTTGAATCAGACTGAACTGAGTGAAGAAAAACAATGGTGGTGAGTTCAGCGGGTCTGCCCTCCACTGACCCTTCGGTTTGTCTCCCTAGCTTGCTCTCTGCCCAGGCTGGGCACTGGGCACATTGCTGTTTCGTGACAATCCAGCACATTCACTACCCGGGCCTTGGTTGGAGTCATTAGCCTGCTGACAGCCTGGGTAAACCAGAACACTGCTCTCAACCATTGTTTTATCTGAGCGTTCAGTGTGATTTAACCGGGTTTCAGTGCCCCGGCTGCCCTTGCATGGACTGGGGCAGCCAGTCTCCCTCCCTGGGAAGTGTGCACCTTGATGTTTCGTGACAAGCTATCAGCCGGTTGTTCTACGTTGTTATTCACATGTCCCAGTCCATCCCACAGAAACAGTCTCCCTGGTTTCCTTAGGGCTCTCTTGGCTGGCTAGGCTTGCTGCTGTTTCGTGACAAACCATCACGTTCACTACTCCACACAGAGCCATCCCAGTCCTTCTTCAGGCACTCGGTGGCGGTGAGCCGCGGACAGTTGGCCGGTGAGCCGCGGACAGTTGGCCGGTGAGCCGCGGACAGTTGGCCGGTGAGCCGCGGACAGTTGGCCGGTGAGCCGCGGACAGTTGGCCGGTGAGCCAACATAAAGTGTGGTCTGTCGTCAACTCATCAGCAGACCTGGGTTCAAAGAGTATTTGAAATCTTTCAAATACTTTAGCTGGGCTTGATTGAGCTTGTCTAATCCAAACAGCCCAAAACGCACCCCGTGCAGGCTGGGGGCAAACACTTAAAGTATTTGAAAGATGTCAATTATATATGTATTTTGTCACATACACCGGATTGGTGCAGTGAAATGTGTTGTTTTACAGGGCCAGCCATAATCGTACGACGCCCCTGGAGCAAATAAGTGTTAAGTGCCTTGCTCAAGAGCACATCTGCATATTTTTCACCTTGACGGCTCGGGTATTCGCTCAACGCTCTAACCGCTAGGCTGCTTGCCACCCTACAGTTTGAAAATACTGTTTGAACCCAGCAGGTCAAGTTAACAGCAAGCAGGAGCCTGCCAGAAACTCACCAGACAGAACTAATGGGGCAGGAAAATAATCCCCCTGTCTGTCTGTCTGTCTGTCTGTCTTTTCTTTCACTTTCTCCCTCCCTCCACTGAGTCCTCTGAGACGGTTAATTGTCGTGGAAGTTCCTAACTTGTTTCCGTAATGTTGTGTGTGTGTGTGTGTATGTGTGTGTGTGTGTGTGTGTGGTTGTGTGTGTGTGTGTGTGGTTGTGTGTGTGTGTGTGTGGTTGTGTATGCCTGATTCTTTGCCATGAACGGTCTGCTCTAACTTCCTGTGTTGCAGGTCGGTGAGCCTGATGGGATGGAGAATGGCAGAGAAAGCAGGACAAGAGACTCAACTCATCACCGAGAGGACCTGAAGCTGGTGAGTAGTAGGCCACACACACTCACACACACACACACACACACACACACACACACACACACACACACACACACACACACAGGGCTGGAATTTTAATTTAGGAGCACCAGTACGCCTAGACAAATGAAGGATTCTAGATTTATTAAAATGAAGGATTCTAGATGTATTAAAATGAAGGATTCTAGATTTATTAAAATGAAGGATTCTAGATGTATTAAAATGAAGGATTCTAGATTTATTAAAATGAAGGATTCTAGATTTATTAAAATGAAGGATTCTAGATGTATTAAAATGAAGGATTTTTTTACCTCAAATATTTTCCATTGTTCTCCTAAATGTCTTGTGTGTGCCTACATGTGTCAGCTTAGCACACATGCTCCTTGTAAAAAAAGGTCAGTGTAGAGCCCTCTCACACACACACACACACACACACACCCACACACACCCACACACACACACACCAACACACCCACACACACACACACTCTCTTCCTGCTCAACATCTATGACTCTACTCTAGTACCGTGAGGGATTTGATCCCCTGCTGATTTTGTACGTTTGCCCACTGACAAAGAAATGATCAGTCTATAATTTTAATGGTAGGTTTATTTGAACAGTGAGAGACAGAATAACAACAACAAAATCCAGAAAAACAGATGTCAAAAATTTTATAAATTGATTTGCATTTTAATGAGGGAAATAAGTATTTGACCCCCTCTCAATCAGAAAGATTTCTGGCTCCCAGGTGTCTTTTATACAGTTAACGAGCTGAGATTAGGAGCACACTCTTAAAGGGAGTGCTCCTAATCTCAGCTTGTTACCTGTATAAAAGACACCTGTCCACAGAAGCAATCAATCAATCAGATTCCAAACTCTCCACCATGGCCAAGACCAAAGAGCTCTCCAAGGATGTCAGGGACAAGATTGTAGACCTACACAAGGCTGGAATGGGCTACAATACCATCGCCAAGCAGCTTGGTGAGAAGGTGACAACAGTTGGAGCGATTATTCGCAAATGGAAGAAACACAAAAGAACTGTCAATCTCCCTCGGCCTGGGGCTCCATGCAAGATCTCACCTCGTGGAGTTGCAATGATCATGCAATGCAATGATCATGAGAACGGTGAGGAATCAGCCCAGAACTACACGGGAGGATCTTGTCAATGATCTCAAGGCAGCTGGGACCATAGTCACCAAGAAAACAATTGGTAACACACTACGCCGTGAAGGACTGAAATCCTGCAGCGCCCGCAAGGTCCACCTTCTCAAGAAAGCACATATACAGGCCCGTCTGAAGTTTGCCAATGAACATCTGAATGATTCAGAGGAGAACTGGGTGAAAGTGTTGTGGTCAGATGAGACCAAAATGGAGCTCTTTGGCATCAACTCAACTCGCCGTGTTTGGAGG
The DNA here is from genome assembly GCF_964263955.1 of Coregonus lavaretus. NCBI lineage: Eukaryota > Metazoa > Chordata > Actinopteri > Salmoniformes > Salmonidae > Coregonus > Coregonus lavaretus. Next base: position 3,561,159 of record NC_140001.1, read on the forward strand.
AGGAGGAATGCTGCCTATGACCCCAAGAACACCATCCCCACCGTCAAACATGGAGGTGGAAACATTATGCTTTGGGGGTGTTTTTCTCTAAGGGGACAGGACAACTTCACCGCATCAAAGGGACGATGGACGGGGCCATGTACCGTCAAATCTTGGGTGAGAACCTCCTTCCCTCAGCCAGGGCATTGAAAATGGGTCATGGATGGGTATTCCAGCATGACAATGACCCAAAACACACGGCCAAGGCAACAAAGGAGTGGCTCAAGAAGAAGCACATTAAGGTCCTGCAGTGGCCTAGCCCGTCTCCAGACCTTAATCCCATAGAACATCTGTGGAGGGATCTGAAGGTTAGAGTTGCCAAACGTTAGCCTCGAAACCTTAATGACTTGGAGAAGATCTGCAAAGAGGAGTGGGACAAAATCCCTCCTGAGATGTGTGCAAACCTGGTGGCCAACTACAAGAAACATCTGACCTCTTTGATTACCAACAAGGGTTTTGCCACCAAGTACTAAGTCATGTTTTGCAGAGGGGTCAAATACTTATTTCCCTCATTAAAATGCAAATTAATTTATAACATTTTTGACATGCGTTTTTCTGGATTTTTTTTGTTGTTATTCTGTCTCTCTCTGTTCAAATAAACCTACAATTCAAATTATAGACTGATCATGTCTTTGTCAGTGGGCAAACGTACAAAATCAGCAGGGGATCAAATACTTTTTTCCCTCACTGTATATAGTGTTTTTCATTAGTCTATCAAGCCCTCTCTCGCTAGAATGAACGATATGCATCTTCTAGTGATTTATTGATAGGATAGTCGCCTGTCAGTCACAAAGAGGGCGATGACAGGGAACGCAGTCTGCTGTCTTGTCCCGCTTCCCTGTACAATGTGTGCGTGCAGTCGGAGCATGATGCTCGTGAATTCGCACGTCCCATGTAATGTAAGTGGCACTGAATAGTCGAAATCCACTTAGCCTCATTTTTTAAAATAGTTTTCTGGCACATTCATGTATTTTCTTTTGCGTGTTTCACATAGCCAGTCACGCGGAGTCGTGATGCATAGGCTATTAATGTGCGTCGATTGCTCTGATCAGTCCCTACACCCAAACGAGGGCATTGCGTTCTTCCACGTCTGGCCTCCTGGTCCCCCTACCTCTGTGGAAGCACAGTTCCCGCTCAGCCCAGTCAAAACTGTTCGCTGCTCTGGCACCCCAATGGTGGAACAAGCTCCCTCACGACGCCAGGACAGCGGAGTCACTCACCACCTTCCGGAGACACTTGAAACCCCACCTCTTTAAGGAATACCTGGGATAGTCTAACAGTAATCCTTCTACCGCCCCCCCCCCCCCCACAAAAAAATAAATATATATATATAATAAAAAAGTTTAAAAAAAAGAATATATATATATATATATATATATATATATATATATATATATAAAACAAATGAAATTTAAAAATATACTATCATAAGGTGAATGCACCAATTTGTAAGTCGCTCTGGATAAGAGCGTCTGCTAAATGACGTAAATGTAAAATGTAAATGTTAGTGTTGACTGGTTTATAAAAGATGTTGAACTGACTGAATAAAGTCGATCTCCCAAATCCATTTGGCAAGGTGGTTTATACTGTATGTCCATGGTATCGCACCGGGTCACGTAAACCAAAGGATTTCCTAGGATTCCTTTCCTAGGATGTAGGATGTGGTTTGCCAGACCGTGACGCTGAAGTGAGTGACTCTCGTCTCGTTAGTCAATATATCCCCCCGAATTGCATCGGTGAGAGAGTCGTCCATTTGGCTCTCTAATATGCGTAGGCTACTGGTAGGCCTAGTCTTTAGGGCGATTATCTGCAGATAAATGATGAAGACATCCGATGAAGATGGTGAATCATCACTGCAGGAACAACAGGTAGTGGAGATCCTCATTCTGGTCCAATTATGATCATTAGGGCCCTCGCGGAATCCAGGCATTAAAAACGGAAATCAACAATATATATTTTTGTATTAACCTTAGTAGAGAATCAACTAAATGTATTGAAGATTTGTGGTCCTCTGTAGCTCAGCTGGTAGAGCACGGCGCTTGTAACGCCAGGGTAGTGGATTCGATCCCCGGGACCACCCATACGTAAAAATGTATTTACGCATGACTGTAAGTCCCTTTGGATAAAAGCGTCTGCTAAATGGCGTATTTATATTATAACATTTATAAATTTTCTCAAGTTTATCATAAGAAATGAACAGGACACATCAGTGATTCCCATTTCCTGCAACTTTCTGAAGAGGAAATGAAAAATCCCCTGTCTGTTAGCCATGATGCTAATGAAAATACTCTTCTGGTAGAAGGAAAAACTTTCCCAAAAACCTCAATTAAGTGTTAACTACAAAGTATCAGGATTATTTTCATCCAGTGGGCATAAACACAGCTAAACAAAAGCCTCCTGCTAAGTTCTCAGTTGAATTAAAGAATAACTTCACCCAAAAATCTAAATTTCTCAGATTTCTCCCAGACCTCAAAAGTTGTCTCCTGATGTGATTTAAGCATTGTTTTGGACTTACAACATAAAATTGTGTGGGTTTTGTTATTTAAAAAGTGTGATTTTGAGAGCGAACCCATATAACTTCTATTTAAAGAAAATTTGGGCTATTTAGTTCATTTTCTGTTTTAATAAAATAAATAATTTGAAAATCAAACATTGTGGCAACTCATATCTCGCAGTAAAACTGTAAATAAGACTTTTATCTCAAGAGAAAACTGCTTAAATGTTAGAAAAGGTTTGAAAATACAAAATAGTCCTCATCATATATTCCTAGACGATGTCCAAAACAACTAACAATACACTGAATTCAGACATTTCAATTAATTACAATTGTAAAAACAATACCACAACAGATTTTTCCAATCTGGGAGGTAAAACCTAATAATTTCACTGTGTATTCCGGATGAAATCATGGCTTTAGAATGTACCAGAGGCCAAGAGAATAGAGCTCCGGCAAACCATTTCTAACCCTGAAGGGCAAGCACCCCCAGACCTCCACGGCCCAGGGGCTCCTGGCTGGCTCCTGGCTGGCTACTGGCTGGCTACTGGCTGGCTCCTGGCTGGCTACTGGCTGGCTCCTGGCTGGCTCCTGGCTGGCTCCTGGCTGGCTCCTGGCTGGCTACTGGCTGACTCCTGGCTGGCTCCTGGCTGGCTCCTGGCTGGCTACTGGCTGGCTACTGGCTGGCTCCTGGCTGGCTACTGGCTGGCTACTGGCTGGCTCCTGGCTGGCTACTGGCTGGCTACTGGCTGGCTACTGGCTGGCTCCTGGCTGGCTCCTGGCTGGCTACTGGCTGGCTCCTGGCTGGCTCCTGGCTGGCTACTGGCTGGCTACTGGCTGGCTCCTGGCTGGCTCCTGGCTGGCTACTGGCTGGCTACTGGCTGGCTCCTGGCTGGCTACTGGCTGGCTACTGGCTGGCTCCTGGCTGGCTACTGGCTGGCTACTGGCTGGCTACTGGCTGGCTCCTGGCTGGCTACTGGCTGGCTCCTGGCTGGCTCCTGGCTGGCTACTGGCTGGCTACTGGCTGGCTCCTGGCTGGCTACTGGCTGGCTACTGGCTGGCTACTGGCTGGCTCCTGGCTGGCTACTGGCTGGCTCCTGGCTGGCTACTGGCTGGCTCCTGGCTGGCTCCTGGCTGGCTACTTTTTTTCTATTTGACAGGCTATTCTATGTACTGGTGGAAAACACTGGGTGAGGTAGTGGCCAATTCTGTCTCTCCCGGTTTCATCACCTTTATGTGTCACCCCATCCACGTCTCACAACATCAGCTGTGTACTAGTCTCACAACATCAGCTGTGTACTAGTCTCACAACATCAGCTGTGTACTAGTCTCACAACATCAGCTGTGTACTAGTCTCACAACATCAGCTGTGTACTAGTCTCACAACGTCAGCTGTGTACTAGTCTCACAACGTCAGCTGTGTACTAGTCTCACAACGTCAGCTGTGTACTAGTCTCACAACGTCAGCTGTGTACTAGTCTCACAACATCAGCTGTGTACTAGTCTCACAACGTCAGCTGTGCACTAGTCTCACAACGTCAGCTGTGTACTAGTCTCACAACGTCAGCTGTGTACTAGTCTCACAACGTCAGCTGTGTACTAGTCTCACAACATCAGCTGTGCACTAGTCTCACAACGTCAGCTGTGTACTAGTCTCACAACATCAGCTGTGTACTTGTCTCACAACGTCAGCTGTGTACTAGTCTCACAACGTCAGCTGTGTACTAGTCTCACAACGTCAGCTGTGTACTAGTCTCACAACGTCAGCTGTGTACTAGTCTCACAAGGTCAGCTGTGTACTAGTCTCACAACATCACAGCAGACTTCAGAACGGCGCCGGATGGAACTGTGGCTGTTGTACGGGCTCCTGACCAATTGTGCTATTTTCTGTATTTTTTTTTCCGCTGATCGTAACTTAGTTAACGGATAACAACAGTTTCCCATCATGGTTGTCTATACCTGGTGGCTTACCATTATTCATGGATAACACTAGTTTTCCATCAAGGTTGTCTATACCTGGTGGCTTACCATTATTCATGGATAACACTAGTTTTCCATCAAGGTTGTCTATACCTGGTGGCTTACCATTATTAACGGATAACACTATATTTTCCATCAAGGTTGTCTATACCTGGTGGCTTACCATTATTCATGGATAACAATATATTTTCCACCTCTCCCACACTAACTTGACCTCTCCCACACTAAATTTAAAACAGCAACCCTTCTCTTCCATTATTAGATATTTTATACAAAAAATGTGATGTTTCACTGTTCAATGTTGTCATTTCACTTCTGAGTTTGTTTCACTTCCTACTAGTTAATCAGTCATTGAAATGATTTGGCAATACGGAAAGGTTTTGTTATAAATGACCCTTCAACTTCAATGAACGATGGAGATGAATCGGGTTGTCTGCCCATGATATAGTTTAAGGTTCAAGGTTCTATTTGGCGCATTTGACCAATACAATTTGATTTCCTAGTCTAGATATACGTTTTACATTTTTGTCATTTAGCAGAATATAGAGCCGCAAAAGATGATGGTAGAAGAACAATATCATAGCTGAAAATGTCATCAAACAGATTTGAAATAACACAACATCATCCCCAACTCATAAGCCTGTTTGACCGTCTCCTTTTTCTGAAGGTTCCCTCCCCACACATTTGATCAAACAGAGCTCTCAAGTCAAAGCCAAATTTCATGTTTCTAGAAATCCAAGGTCTTCACAGCATGTCGTCCTTCTCATCTGTCCACACTGTATAGCAAAACATAGCATAACATAGCCTAAACATTGATAACCAGCCACAGGCTTGCTTTGAACATACCAAGGTTAGCTATATACACTGAGTTTACAAAACATTATGAACGCCTGCTCTTTCCATGACATAGACTGATCAGGTGAATCCAGGTGAAAGCTATGATCCCTTATTGATGTCACTTGTTAAATCCACTCCAATCAGTGTAGATGAAGGGGGGGAGACAGGTCAAAGAAGGATTTTTAAGACTTGAGACGTGGATTATGTATGTGTTCCATTCAGAGGGTTAATGGGAAAGGCAAAATATTTAAGTGCCTTTGAACTGGGTATGGTAGTAGGTGCCAGGTGCACCGGTTTGTGTCAAGAACTGCAACGCTGCTGGGTTTTTCATGCTTTCAACAGTTTTTCCCGTGTGTATCAAGGGGTGGGGGTGCAACTCAATATTAGGAAGGTGTTCCTAATGTTTGGTGTAGTCAGTGTATGTGTTATAAGACAACAGCGACTTTGGGGTCCGTCCTTGAAAAGCGTTACATAAATACCATTTATTACTGTTGTTATAATTGTCATTATTAAAGGTAAATGTGAAAAGTAAATGTCGTATTCATCGTCTCCCAACATCAACATATGTGAAAACGGCGCGTTTCTATGTTTTGTAGTAAAAAAGACAGAGGAAGATAAATGTTTCCAATGACATCATTGGTGTGCATCGTGTGATTAACCAATTATGAGTAGGCAATTGCCTACTAATTGCCAAATAATTGTCTACTAATTGGTTGACGATGTCAATGGAAACACTTAGCTTTCTCTATCTTTTTTACTACAAAACATAGAAATGCGCCATTAAAAAAAATATATATATATATACGTTGTGATATGTGTTGATGTTGGGGTTGTGCTGGAGATGATGAATATGAAGTTGAACTTTTTTTTAAATGTCCCTTTAATACACTGCAGGTGAAGTAGTAGGAAGGTTGAATTGTAGGCCTACAGGGCAGAAGGAGTTGGAGACAGATGAAGGTTGCAGGCCTACAGGGCAGAAGGAGTTGGAGACAGATGAAGGTTGCAGGCCTACAGACATATCAGTATGGATGACGGATCACCACCTCAAGCTGAACCCTGGCAAGACGGAGCTGCTCTTCCTCCCGGGGAAGGACTGCCCGTTCCATGATCTCGCCATCACGGTTGACAACTCCGCTGTGTCCTCCTCCCAGAGTGCGAAGAGCCTAGGCGTGACCCTGGACAACACCCTGTCGTTCTCCGCCAACATCAAGGCGGTGACCCGCTCCTGCAGGTTCATGCTCTACAACATTCGGAGAGTACGACCCTGCCTTACACAGGAAGCGGCACAGGTCCTAATCCAGGCACTTGTCATCTCCCGGCTGGACTACTGCAACTCGCTGTTGGCTGGCCTCCCTGCCTGTGCCATTAAACCCCTACAACTCATCCAGAATGCCGCAGCCCGTCTGGTGTTCAACCTTCCCAAGTTCTCTCACGTCACCCCCCTCCTCCGCACACTCCACTGGCTTCCAGTTGAAGCTCGCATCCGCTACAAGACCATGGTGCTTGCCTATGGAGCAGTGAGGGGAACGGCACCTCTGTACCTTCAGGCTCTGATCAGTCCCTACACCCAAACGAGGGCATTGCGTTCATCCACCTCTGGCCTGCTGGCTCCCCTTCCTCTGCGGAAGCATAGTTCCCGCTCAGCCCAGTCAAAACTGTTCGCTGCTCTGGCACCCCAATGGTGGAACAAGCTCCCTCACGACGCCAGGACAGCGGAGTCACTCACCACCTTCCGGAGACATTTGAAACCCCACCTCTTTAAGGAATACCTGGGATAGGATAAAGTAATCCTTCTACCCCCCCCCCCCCCCCCCAAATTGTAAAGTGGTTATCCCACTGGCTATAGGGTGAACGCACCAATTTGTGAGTCGCTCTGGCTAAGAGCGTCTGCTAAATGACGTTAATGTGCCCTTGAGCAAGGCACTTAACCCTAATTGCTCCTGTAAGTCGCTCTGGATAAGAGCGTCTGCTAAATGACTAAAATGTAAATGTAAATGTACAGGGCAGAAGGAGTTGGAGACAGATGAAAGTTGTAGGCCTACAGGGCAGAAGGAGTTGGAGATAGATGAAGTTTGTAGGCCTACAGGGCAGAAGGAGTTGGAGACAGATGAAGGTTGTAGGTCTACAGGACAGAATGAGTTGGAGACAGATGAAGGTTGCAGGCCTATAGGACAGAAGAGGTTGGAGACAGATGAAGGGTGTAGGCCTACAGGGCAGAAGGAGTTGGAGACAGATGAAGGTTGTAGGCCTACAGGACAGAAGGAGTTGGAGACAGATGAAAGTTGTAGGCCTACAGGACAGAAGGAGTTGAAGACAGATGAAGGTTGTAGGCCTACAGGACAGAAGGAGTTGGAGACAGATGAAGGTTGTAGGCCTACAGGGCAGAAGGAGTTGGAGACAGATGAAGGTTGTAGGCCTACAGGACAGAATGAGTTGGAGACAGATGAAAGTTGTAGGCCTATAGGACAGAAGGAGTTGAAGACAGATGAAGGTTGTCGGCCTATAGGACAGAAGGAGTTGGAGACAGATGAAGTTTGTAGGCCTACAGGACAGAAGGAGTTGGAGACAGATGAAAGTTGTAGGCCTACAAAACAGAAGGAGTTGGAGACAGATGAAGGTTGCAGGCCTATAGGACAGAAGAGGTTGGAGACAGATGAAGGTTGTAGGCCTACAGGGCAGAAGGAGTTGAAGACAGATGAAGGTTGTAGGCCTACAGGACAGAAGGAGTTGGAGACAGATGAAGGTTGTAGGCCTACAGGACAGAAGGAGTTGGAGACAGATGAACGTTGCAGGCCTACAGTACAGAAGGAGTTGGAGATAGATTAAGTTTGTAGGCCTACAGGACAGAAGGAGTTGGAGACAGATGAAAGTTGTAGGCCTACAGGACAGAAGGAGTTGGAGACAGATGAAGGTTGTAGGCCTACAGGGCAGTAGGAGTTGGAGACAGATGAAGATGGCAGGCCTACAGGACAGAAGGAGTTGGAGTGAGATGAAGGTTGTAGGCCTACAGGACAGAAGGAGTTGGAGACAGATGAAGGTTGTAGGCCTACAGGACAGAAGGAGTTGGAGACAGATGAACGTTGTAGGCCTACAGTACAGAAGGAGTTGGAGATAGATGAAGTTTGTAGGCCTACAGGGCAGAAGGAGTTGGAAACAGATGAAGGTTGTAGGCCTACAGGACAGAAGGAGTTGGAGACAGATGAAAGTTGTAGGCCTACAGGACAGAAGGAGTTGGAGACAGATGAAAGTTGTAGGCCTACAGGACTGAAGGAGTTGAAGACAGATGAAGGTTGTAGGCCTACGGGACAGAAGGAGTTGGAGACAGATGAAGTTTGTAGGCCTACAGGACAGAAGGAGTTGGAGACAGATGAAAGTTGTAGGCCTACAGGACTGAAGGAGTTGAAGACAGATGAAGGTCGTAGGCCTACGGGACAGAAGGAGTTGGAGACAGATGAAGGTTGTAGGCCTACAGGACAGAAGGAGTTGGAGACAGATGAAAGTTGTAGGCCTACAGGACTGAAGGAGTTGAAGACAGATGAAGATTGTAGGCCTACGGGACAGAAGGAGTTGGAGATAGATGAAGTTTGTAGGCCTACAGGGCAGAAGGAGTTGGAGACAGATGAAAGTTGTAGGCCTACAGGACAGAAGGAGTCAACGAGGGTGGCGGTGCTGCAAGGTGATGGGAGGTTGTTGTGGGCAATGTGTGGGCAGGAGATATGTCCCAGACCATAGCTGAGCTGACCACCCAGAGACTGACAGACATACAAGCCTTTGGCTGGCCCAGGGCTTCTCTCTGTCTGTCTCTCTCTCTCCTCAGTCCTCAGAGCAGTGAAGAGCAGGGGAGGAGAAAATTGGTAGATAAATGGGAGAGTGAAAGTAAATGGCCAAACACTCACATTCATTCTCAAGAAGACGGCGCTTCAGCATTGTGGGCCACAGAGGTTTCATTATATTGTAGTGGAGGAGAGAGAAACATAATGCCCAGTCAGACTGGCCAGAGAGGGACAGAGACCCTTTATACAGACAGGGACAGTAAGCTAAACTGATAAATGCTAGATTTTGTTTTCTTGTTTCCACAGTGTACCCTCACATGATCACGGACTATTATTTTACATGAGAGGGTTAGGGATGGAGAAAGACAGCGAGGGAGAAGCAGAGGGTTGGGGAGGGAGGGAGAGGGTTGGGGAGGAAGGGAGAGAGGTTGGGGAGGGAGGGAGAGGGTTGGGCAGGGAGGAACATGGTTTGGCAGGGAAGGAGAGGAGAGGGTTGGGCAGGGAGGCAGAGGGTTGGGGAGGGAGGGAGGGAGGGAGGGAGGGAGGGAGGGAGGGAGGGAGGGAGGGAGGGAGGGAGGGAGGGAGGGAGGCATAGGGTTGGGAAGGGAGGGAGAGGGTTGGGCAGGGAGGCAGTGGGTTGGGGAGGGAGGGAGAGGGTTGGGCAGGGAGGCAGTGGGTTGGGCAGGGAGGCAGTGGGTTGGGCACGGAGGGAGAGGGAGAGGGTTGGGCAAGGAGGGAGAGGGTTGGGAAGGGAGGGAGAGGGTTGGGGAGGCAGGGAGAGGGTTTGGCAGGGAGGGAGAGGGTTTGGCAGGGAGGGAGAGGGTTGGGCAGGGAGGGAAAGGGTTGGGGAGGGAGAGGGTTGGGCAGGGAGGGAGAGAATTGGGCAGGGAGGGAGGGAGGGAGGGAGGGAGGGAGGGAGGGAGGGAGGCATAGGGTTGGGAAGGGAGGGAGAGGGTTGGGCAGGGAGGCAGTGGGTTGGGAAGGGAGGGAGAGGGTTGGGCAGGGAGGCAGTGGGTTGGGGAGGGAGGCAGTGGGTTGGGGAGGGAGAGGGTTGGGCAGGGAGGGAGAGAATTGGGCAGGGAGGGAGAGGGTTGGGGAGGGAGGGAGAGGGTTGGGGAGGGAGGGAGAGGGTTGGGCAGTGAGGGAGAGGGTTGGGCAGGGAGGGAGAGGGTTGGGCAGGGAGGGAGAGGGTTGGGCAGGGAGGGATAGGGTTGGGGAGGGAGGGAGAGGTTTGGGTACGGAGGGAGAGGGTTGGGGAGGGAGAGGGTTGGTACGGAGGGAGAGGATTGGGGAGGGAGGGATAGAGTTGGGCAGGGAGGGAGAGGGTTGGGCAGGGAGGGAGAGGCTTGGGCAGGAGGTAGATTGTTGGGCAGGGAGAGAGAGGGGTTGGGGAGGGAGAGGTTGTGGAGGGAGGAAGAGGTTTGGGCAGGGAGTGAGTGAGAGGGTTGTGGAGGGAGGGAAAGGGTTGTGGAGGGAGGGAGAGGGTTGGGGAGGGAGGGATGGGGAAGGAGTGAAGGATAGTGTTGGGGAGGGAGGAAGATGCCTGGCGAGGGAGGGAGGGAGGGAAAGGGTTGGGGAGGGAAAACTAGTCTTGTTCGTCCAGTCAGCCGACTTCAATGGTCTGTTCATTGACTTGCGTAGCTAAAACGTTACCAATAGGTATGAAATGGCTGGATGCGCACCATTGTTCTCAATCAAGAACTAAATCAAGATATTCAGTTCCCAAGAGCTATGCCTCCCCTGCTCTCCTCTCCTCTCCCCTGTCTCTCTCTCTCCTCTCCCCTGCTCTCTCTCCTCTCCCTGCTCTCTCTCTCTCTCCCCTGCTCTCCTCTCCTCTCCCTGCTCTCTCTCTCTCTTCTCCCCTGCTCTCTCTCTCCTCTCCCCCTGCTCTCTCTCTCCTCCCCTGCTCTCCTCTCCTCTCCCCTGCTCTCTCTCTCTCCTCTCCCCTGCTCTCTCTCTCTTCTCCCCTGCTCTCCTCTCCTCTCCCCTGCTCTCTCTCTCTCTTCTCCCCTGCTCTCTCTCTCTCTTCTCCCCTGCTCTCTCTCTCCTCTTCCCCTGCTCTCTCTCTCTCCTCTCCCCTGCTCTCTCTCTCCTCTCCCCTGCTCGCTCTCTCCTCTCCCCTGCTCTCTCTCTCTCTCTCCCTGCTCTCTCTCTCTCTTCTCCCCTGCTCTCTCTCCTCTCCCCTGCTCTCTCTCTCTCCTCTCCCCTGCTCTCCTCTCCCCTGCTCTCTCTCTCTCTTCTCCCCTGCTCTCCTCTCCCCTGCTCTCTCTCCTCTCCCCTGCTCTCTCTCTCTTCTCCCCTGCTCTCTCTCTCTCTCTCTCTCTCTCTCTCTCTCTCTCTCTCTCTCTCTCTCTCTCTCTCTCTCTTCTCCCCTGCTCTCTCTCTTCTCCCCCACTCTTTCTCTTCTCCCCTGCTCTCTCTCTCTCCTCTCCCCTGCTCTCTCTCTCTCTCTCTTCTCCCCTGCTCTCCTCTCCCCTGCTCTCTCTCTCTCTTCTCCCCTGCTCTCCTCTCCCCTGCTCTCTCTCCTCTCCCCTGGTCTCTCTCTCTCTTCTCCCCTGCTCTCTCTCTCTTCTCCCCTGCTCTCTCTCTCTCTCTCTCTCTCTCTCTCTCTCTCTCTCTCTCTCTCTCTCTCTCTCTCTCTCTCTCCTCTCCCCTGCTCTCTCTCTTCTCCCCTGCTCTCTCTCTCTCCTCTCCCCTGCTCTCTCTCTTCTCCCCTGCTCTCTCTCCTCTCCCCTGCTCTCTCTCTCTTCTCCCCTGCTCTCCTCTCCTCTGCTCTCCCCTGCACTACCCTGCTCTGCCCTGCACCGACCTGCTTTTGTTAGTAATTATTATTTGATTAAGCATGCTGTGGCGCTCCAGGACCCAGCTGGTAGGCTGGCCACTGATACACTGCTTGACACGGTGTGTGTGTGAGTGTCTCTCTCTGAGAGAAAGTTACAGACGCATATCATACCCCCCCTAAAAATGCTAACCTCCCCTGTTATTGTAATGGTGAGAGGTTAGCATGTCTTGGGGGTATGATATAAAATGCTAACCTCCCCTGTTATTGCAACGGTGAGAGGTTTGCATGTCTTGGGGGTATGATATTTGTGAGTCTGTAACTTTCTCACGCTTCATTATTCACGATTAATTCAGGATTATCCGTAACCATGGTAACATCCACATTAATGTAGAAGTCTTTAGAAACATTCTATTCTTATTTACAATAAAAGTGACTCCAAATTGACACAATACATTATTTACCGTTCATTTCTATTGGGCACAAAATAATCTGAAACACAACCAAAACAAACAGCAAATGCATCCAATTGAAGTATACCAAACCTTTGATATACTCAGCAGAACGTTATTAGCATGTTTTAACCACTCCTATGTAAATGGTAGATTATCAGACACTCAAGAAGAATGTCTGATTTCATTATTACTGAAACAGGATACAAGTGGGAAATATAAAGATCCAGTCCATTTAAAAATTGGAGGCCCCTTACACTTCAGTGTTGTGATGCCAAAATTCTAGCAAAATGTATAGCGCATAGAATTAAAAAGGTATTGTCGGACATTATTCATTCTAATCAGACAGGTTTTTTACATGGACGATACATTGGAGATAGTATAAGGCAAGTACTGGAAAGAATTGAACATTATGAACAATCTGGGAAACCAGGCCTGCTATTCATAGCTGACTTTGAAAAGGCTTTTGATAAAGTACAACTGGAGTTTATATATAAATGCCTGGAACATTTCAATTGAGGATAATCTCTTATAAAATGGGTTAAAATCATGTATAGTAACCCTAGGTGTAAAATAGTAAATAATGGTTATTTCTCAGAAATGTTTAAACTGTCAAGAGGAGTAAAACAAGGTTGTCCACTATCGGCATATCTATTTATTGTGGCCATCGAGATGTTAGCTATTCAAATTAGATCCAACAATAATATCAAGGGATTAGAAAACCAGGGCTTAAAAACAAAGGTGTCATTGTACGCTGATGATTCATGTTTTCTTTTAAATCCACAACTTGAATCCCTCCACAGCCTCATAGAGGATCTAGATACATTTTTTAACCTCTCTGGATTACAACCAAATTATGATAAATGTACTATATTATGTATTGGATCACAAAAAAATAAAAAATAACATTATCATGTAGTTTACCAATGGTGATGTGGATATACTCGGAATACATATCCCAAAGGAAATAAATTATCTCACTTCAATACATTTGAATAGAAAGTTAGCAAAAATAGATAAGATCTTGCTATCATGGAAAGGTAAATACCTGTCTATTTGTAGAAAAATCACCCTGATTAACTCTTTAGTATTATCCCAGTTTACCTATTTGCTTATGGTCTATCCTACGCCTAGCGAACAGTTTTTTAAATGATATGAGAAAAAAAAATCAATTTCATTTTGAACGGCAAGCCAGACAAAATTAAATGGGCCTATTTATATAATGAATATGAATTTGGAGGACAGAAATTATTAAATATTAAAGCATTAGACCTATCACTAAAAGATTCAGTCATGCAAAAGTTATACTTAAATCCGAACTGGTTCTCTAGCAAAATGGTAAAATTGTCTCACCCTACAGTATGTTCAAGAATGGCCTTTTTCCCTTTATTCAGATTACAACCTCACACTTTCAGTTATTTGAAAAGGAAATAATCTCCCAAATATCACTATTTCTAAAACATTTACATTTACATTTAAGTCATTTAGCAGACGCTCTTATCCAGAGCGACTTACAAATTGGTGCATTCACCCTATAGCCAGTGGGTTAACCACTTTTGGGGGAGGGGGGGGGGGGGGTAGAAGGATTACTTCATCCTATCCCAGGTATTCCTTAAAGAGGTGGGGTTTCAAATGTCTCCGGAAGGTGGTGAGTGACTCCGCTGTCCTGGCGTCGTGAGGGAGCTTGTTCCACCATTGGGGTGCCAGAGCAGCGAACAGTTTTGACTGGGCTGAGCGGGAACTATGCTTCCGCAGAGGAAGGGGAGCCAGCAGGCCAGAGGTGGATGAACGCAATGCCCTCGTTTGGGTGTAGGGACTGATCAGAGCCTGAAGGTACGGAGGTGCCGTTCCCCTCACTGCTCCATAGGCAAGCACCATGGTCTTGTAACGGATGCGAGCTTCAACTGGAAGCCAGTGGAGTGTGCGGAGGAGGGGGGTGACGTGAGAGAACTTGGGAAGGTTGAACACCAGACGGGCTGCGGCATTCTGGATGAGTTGTAGGGGTTTAATGGGGTGGGGGGGAGGATTCAGCAGTGAGGAGAATGTGGCAAAGAGCTTCCTAGGGTTAGAGGCAGATGCTTGGAATTTAGAGTGGTAGAAAGTGGCCTTAGCAGCAGAAACAGATGAAGAAAATGTAGAGAGGAGGGAGTGAAAAGATGCCAGGTCGGCAGGGAGTTTAGTTTTCTTCCATTTCCGCTCCGCTGCCCGGAGCTCTGTTCTGTGAGCTCGCAATGAGTCATCAAGCCACGGAGCTGGAGGGGAGGACCGAGCCGGCCGGGAGGATAGGGGACACAGGGAGTCAAAGGATGCAGAAAGGGAGGAGAGGAGGGTTGAGGAGGCAGAATCAGGAGATTGGAGGGAGAAGGATTGAGCAGAGGGAAGAGATGATAGGATGGAAGAGGAGAGAGTAGTGGGAGAGAGAGAGCGAAGGTTGCGGCGGCGCGTTACCATCTGTGTAGGGGCAGAGTGAGTAGTGTTGGAGGAGAGCGAGAGAGAAAAGGATACAAAGTAGTGGTCGGAGACATGGAGGGGAGTTGCAGTGAGATTAGTAGAAGAGCAACATCTAGTAAAGATGAAGTCAAGCGTATTGCCTGCCTTGTGAGTAGGAGAGGAGAGGAGTGGAAAGAAGGAGGCAGAGAGAAATGAGTCAAATGTAGACGTAGGGAGGCTGAAATCCCCCAAAACTGTAAAGGGTGAGCCATCCTCAGGAAAGGAACTTATCAAGGCGTCAAGCTCATTGATGAACTCTCCAAGGGAACCTGGAGGGCGATAGATGACAAGGATATTAAGCTTAAATGGGCTAGTGACTGTGACAGCGTGGAATTCAAATGAGGAGATAGACAGATGGGTTAGGGGAAAAATTGAGAATGACCACTTGGGAGAGATGAGGATTCCTGTGCCACCACCCCTCTGACCAGATGCTCTCGGGGTATGCGAGAACACATGGTCAGACGAGGAGAGAGCAGTAGGAGTAGCAGTGTTTTCAGTGGTAATCCATGTTTCCGTCAGCGCCAGGAAGTCGAGGGACTGGAGGGTAGCATAGGCTGGGATGAAGTCAGCCTTGTTGGCGGCAGAACGGCAGTTCCAGAGGCTGCCTGAGACCTGGAACTCCAGGTGTGTGGTGCGTGCAGGGACCACCAGGTTAGAGAGGCAGCAGCCACGCGGTGTGAGGCGTTTGTGTAGCCTGTGCGGAGAGGAGAGAACAGGGATAGGCAGAGGCATAGTTGACAGGCTGCAGCAGATGGCTACAATAATGCAGAGGAGATCGGAATGAAATGAACTAAACATCTGGGAAAGGAGAGAGCAGGCCTCCCTCACCAAAAAAAATATAACTCTCCCAACTTCCACCTCAGAAACTATAATTGTTTCACTGAACCACCCGAATAAAACTCTCCCAACTTCCACTTTAGAAATTAGAATTGTTGTAAACTACAGCAGACTGTTATCAGTAGCTGTAATTAAGTACAGCAGCTACCAACCACCTAACGTTAATGCCTCGGATAATGAGGTTAGAAAAACAGCTGAATGGTGTCAGCTAGCTGGCTCAATCACAGGTACTCTTAAGCATGAAATAACATTGGAAACAACTAACCACAGTTGCTAAAAGTTACCAGTAGCTACCCGGTAGCTAGCTAGCTAGCTTTGTTGGTCCAAGTAGTGGGTAAGCTAGCCTCGTGCTTTGCTGGGGTCCGCCGAATACAATACTTACCTACAATAATTACCTACAATAACCTACAATAACTACCTGAGTAAACTACCTATAATCCCTAACTACAATACCTACCTACAATCTAAATACATGGTTTAAGCTTTACTCAACACCATATAAGAAGCCAAGCTTACCTTTCATAACGCAGCAATGATTAAACGTTGGGTAGCTAGCACAAAGATATTGTATTTAGCTACTACAGTACAGCCAGCTGGTAGTGTTGGCTAGCTAGCAATGGTGTGTTGACTTTGTTTGAAAAACGGCGTCGCTGCGAACGAATGTAGCTGGCTACAAATGGACAGTACCAAAACAAATGATCTAATGATTCTGTCTCTTCGCAGCAAAATCTGCAGAGCTGGGAAGATTGTAACCCCTATATAAATAACATTCTATTGGTTGCAAGAATTTTGTATAATAATTTAATTTGAAAAATTCTAAATTTTGAATCAAGCGTCCGGCGTATCAGTTCATAAACAATGTGCCAATTGGTACGTCAAAAATCTCTTCCCAACTATTTTGCAATCTATATGGGACGGCTGTCAATCATTTGGTCCTTAAATGAAACTGGTATGCTTTTTTATTTATCACAATTTTCTTTAACCAGAAAGAAAAACAAGTTCCTTACTTTTTCCCCTTTCCACTCTCCTCTTCCATTTTTGCGGTAATGCTGCAATTATTTGGTTGAAATTTTGGGTAGAGCAGACATTTCCATATGTTTTTGTTAGCTGCATGTGCGACATAACTCTACCAGTCCTACCTATGATATAATTTACGAAGATTATACCTTTTTTATCAATTTGAGTTTAACCACAATAATTGTTGCATTATTTGTTCTGTTGTTTCTGGAGGCTTAAACTGAAATCGCAACCAACTTTCTATGGCTTGTTGTTGTGTAGTTATTGTAGGTTACTTTTGTATTCGGCGGTGCCGGGTGTAGCACGAAGCTAGCTAGCTAACTCACCTCCTGGATTAGCTGGCGAGTAGCTATTAGCAACGGTAGCAACTAAAAACAATATGACCTGTTTTACGTCAGTTAGGATCACCACTTTATTTTAAGAATGTGAAATATCAGAATAATAGTAGAGAGAATGATTTATTACAGCTTTTATTTATTTCATCACATTCCCAGTGGGTCAGAAGTTTACATACACTCAATTAGTATTTGGTAGCATTGCCTTTAAATTGTTTAACTTGGGTCAAATGTTTCAGGTAGCCTTCCACAAGCTTCCCATAATAAGTTGGGTGAATTTTGGCCCATTCCTCCTGACAAAGCTAGTGTAACTGAGTCAGTTTGTAGGCCTCCTTGCTCGCACACGCTTTTTCAGTTCTGCCCACACATTTTCTATAGGATTGAGGTCAGGGCTTTGTGATGGCCACTCCAATACCTTGACTTTGTTGTCCTTAAGCCATTTTGCCACAACTTTGGAAGTATGCTTGGGGTCAATGTCCACATAATTTTCCTTCCTCATGATGCCATCTATTTTGTGAAGTGCACCAGTTTCTCCTGCAGCAAAGCACCCCCACAGCATGATGCTGCCACCCCCGTGCTTCACGGTGGGATGGTGTTCTTCGGCTTGCAAGCATCCCCCTTTTACCTCCAAACATAATGACACACACACACACACACACACACACACAACACACACCTACATACACACACCACTCTCTCTCCCACACACACACAACACTCTCTATCTCCCCAAAAACACACACACTGCTCCCAACTTTGAAAACGTTAGGCACCAAACAGAATGTAAGGAGCACCAGAAAAAGAGAGATGTTTAGTTTTCCATTAGGTCTGTATGAATCCTACCCTAGAAGCACATCTCATGAGTAGCAGACTATTTTCCTTTCTTCCTGGGCCAATCAGATGAGCCTAAACCTACTGTGAAGTTGCCAGGATGTTAGCTAGCTAGATAAAGTGACTGAACAACGTTTTTTGTTATCAAACCAATAATTAGTGACCCGGGATTAGTTTAAAGCGGCCTGCGACGTGGTTTGTGAAATGTATATAAAAAATACACAAACCAAAATTGCATGTATTTAAGTTTTTTGGTTGTTGTAGTGGGGGACAGTAACATTATTAATCTAATGTTACACTTGCAATAGCACTGTACTTGCTGATAGCTACTTATTGAGGAAAACATGTATTTACTATGACTGTGATATGTGGTTGTCCCACCTAGCTATCTTCAGATGAATGCACTAACTGTGATATGTGGTTGTCCCACCTAGATATCTTCAGATGAATGCACTAACTGTGATATGTGGTTGTCCCACCTAGCTATCTTCAGATGAATGCACTAACTGTGATATGTGGTTGTCCCACCTAGCTATCTTCAGATGAATGCACTAACTGTGATATGTGGTTGTCCCACCTAGCTATCTTCAGATGAACCCACTAACTGTAATTCGCTCTGGATAAGAGCATCTGCTAAATTAGATTTTTTTTTTATGTGAATGTAATCTCTAAATGGCAAAAAACTAATATAGACATTAATAACTGCATGTCTATACCTTCCTAAATATGTTTTACAGTGGAGGGGCCAAGTTGAAGGGACGGTGGCTTCAACACAGCACCCCCTATCAGTCATATAGTGTGTATATAAATCATTGTATCGTTTCATCCCAGGTAGCTTAGTGGGTAAGAGCGTTGTGCCAGTAACCGAAAGGTCACTGTTTTCTAATCCCCGAGCTGACTAGGTGAAACATCTGTCGATGTGCCCTTGAGCAAGGCACTTAACCCTAATTGCTCCTGTAAGTCGCTCTGGATAAGAGTGTCTGCTAAAATGACAAAAAATGTTTTTTTTTAAATATATAAATGATCAATGTGTCTTTGCTCTGTGTGCTGCTCTACTGTGGCAATTGTACAAATCTAACAACAGAAGAGTCATCAGTGTCTGAGTTACCGCTTGCCATCTTGGCTAAATTATAGTTTAAAAACTGATGGAAGGACTAGATGTGCATGAAGTGCGTATGGAGAGAAGCAGGTGAGTGAGGGCTGGCAGGGGATGCCCCTGGCTGATCACAGCTGCCACCACGTGATAATGCTCATGAAAGTCAAGTGGATATTATTGGACCGGCGCATACAAGAGACTAGTGGCTGTTGCTTCAATTTCAATTGAATTTATGAACAAATCCGACTTTATAAACATTTCATAACAGTCACCAGCTGGTTCTTTAGATCGGTAGGACCAAAAAAAAATTGGTAGTATCATATAAAACGGTACTACAGTATTCTAAGATGTTGGCAGAGAGAGTTTTCATCCTTAATTATCACGGCTGTCTACATCCCTCCCCAAGCCAACACCACTATGGTCTCAACAAACTCTATGGGGTCATAAACAAACAAGAGACCGCTCACCCAGAGGCAGCGTTTCTGGTGGGAGGAGACTTTAACACGGGGACTTAAAACCGCCCTACCTCACTTCTACCAACACGCCACTAGGGGAGCTAAAACTCTAGAACACTTTTATTCTACCCACAGAAACTCGACGCAGAACCCCCAAACGAGCTAAATGCATGTTGCACTCTTTTCGAGGAATATAAACACTGTGCCTTGTGTGAAAGCCCCTGTTTTTACGGATGACTGTGTGATCTCGCTCTCCATGGCCGATGTGAGGAAAACGTTTAAACAGGTTAACAATCACAAGGCCGCCAGACAGAAAACCAGGGTGCGTTCTCAAAGCTTGCGCAGACCAGCTGGCAAGTGTCTTCACAGACATTTTCAATCTCTCCTTGTCCCAGTCTGTAACCCCAACATGTTTAAAGCAGACCACCATTGTCTCTGTTCCCAAGAGCACCAAGGTAACCAGCCTAAATGACTATCGCCCCGTAGCGCTCACATCTGTAATTATGAAGTGCTTTGAAAGGCTGGTCATGGCACACATCAACTCCATCATCCCTGACACCCTAGACCCCACTCCAATTCGCATACCGCCCCAACAGATCCACAGATGATGCAATCTCAATTGCACTTCACACTGCCCTCACCCACCTGGACAAGAGGGGAAATAACTGTGTGAGAATACTGTTCATAGACCACAGCTCAGAGTTCGATACCATGGTCCCCTCCATGCCCATCATCAAGCTAGGGACCCTGGGACGGAACTCCTCCCACTGCAAATGGATCCTGGACTTCCTGTCGGGCCGGCCCCAGGAGGTAAGGGTAGGCAACAACACATCTACCACGCTGACCCTCAACACTGGGGCCCCTCAAGGGTGTCTGCTTAGTCCCCTCCTGTACTCCCTGTTCACCCACGACCGCGTGGCCGCGCACGACTCCAACGCCATCATCAGGTTTGCTGGCAACTTGGCGGTGGTAGGCCTGATCACCGGCGGCGATGAGTCAGCCTACAGGGAGGAGGTCAGAGACCTGGCAGTGTGTTTCCAGGACAACAACCTCTCCACCCAACGTCAGTAAGACCAAGGAGCTGATCATGGAGTACAGGGGAAAGAGGGGAGAGCAACGCCTCCATCCACATCGACGGGGCTGTTGTGGAGCGGGTCGAGAGCTTCAAGTTCCTTGGAGTCCACATCACTAAGGACTTAACATGGTCCACATACCCGCACTGTCGTGAAGAGGGCACGGCAGCGTCTTTTCCCCCCTCAGGAGGGTGAAAAGATTTGGCATGGGCCCTCAGATCCTCAAAAAGTTATAAAGCAAGCACCATCGAGAGCATCTTAACTGGCTGCATCACTGCTTGGCAATAGCACCACCCTCTAACGCAAAGAACTACAGAGGATGGTGCGGACAGCCCAGTACATCACTGGGGCCGAGTTCCCTACCATCCAGGACTTCTGTGTCAGAGGAAGGCCCAAAAAATTGCCAAAGACTCCAGCCACCCAAGCCATAAACTGTTCACTCTGCTACCGTCCGGCAAACGGTACCGGATCATCGGCTCTCTGAACAACAGGCTCCGAGACAACTTCTACCCCCAAGCCATAAGACTGCTAAATTGCCAGACTGCTAAATAGTCATTAATGATGCCCAAAATATCTTGCACTGACCCTATCTGCACTGACCCTATCTGCACTGACCCTATCTGCACTGACCCTACCTGCACTGACCCTATCTGCACTGACCCTATCTGCACTGACCCTATCTGCACTGACCCTATCTGCACTGACCCTATCTGCACGGATCCTATCTGCACTGACCCTATCTGCACTGACCCTATCTGCACTGACCCTACCTGCACTGACCCTATCTGCACTGACCCTATCTGCACGGATCCTATCTGCACTGACCCTATCTGCACTGACCCTATCTGCACTGATCCTATCTGCACTGACCCTACCTTGCACTGACCCTATCTGCACTGATCCTATCTGCACTGACCCTACCTTGCACTGACCCTATCTGCACTGATCCTATCTGCACTGACCCTATCTGCACTGACCCTACCTGCACTGACCCTATCTGCACTGACCCTATCTGCACTGACCCTATCTGCACTGACCCTACCTGCACTGACCCTATCTGCACGGATCCTATCTGCACTAACCCTACCTTGCACTGACCCTATCTGCACTGACCCTATCTGCACTGATCCTATCTGCACTGACCCTACCTTGCAAATGGATTTAATTATAAATTATTCAACAAAATACTCAAATGTCAAAGTGAAAGATAATATTCTAACATTTGTAAAAAAACATATGAAAAATAAAACACAAATATATCTTTATTAGATAAGTATTCAACTCCCTGAGCCAATACATGTTAGAATCACATTTGGCAGCGATTGCAGCTGTGGGTCTTTCTGGTTTCTCTGTCAAGTTGGTTGTTGATCATTGCTAGACAGCCATTTTCAAGTCTTGCCATAGATTTTCAAGCCAGTTTAAGTCAAAACTGTAACTAGGCCACTCAGGAACATCCAATGTCATCTTGGTAAGCAACTCCAGTGTATATTTGGCCTTGTGTTTTAGGATATTGTCCTGCTGAAAGGTGAATTTGTCTCCCAGTGTTGGAAAGCAGACCAGGTTTTCCTCTAGGATTTTGCCTACTACAATGTTGTTGATCAGTTTTCTCCTATCACAGCCATTAAACCCTGTAACTGTTTTAAAGTCACCATTGGCCTCATGGTGAAATCCCTGAGCGGTTTCCTTCCTCTCCGGCAACTGAGTTAGGAAGGACGCCTGTATCTTTGTAGTGGCTGGGTGTATTGATACACCATCCAAAGTGTAATTAATAACTTCACCATGCTCAAAGGGGTATATATATTTATATTTTTTACCCATCTACCAATAGGTGTCCTTCTTTGCGAGGCGTTGGAAAACCTCCCTGGTCTTTGTGGTTGAATCTGTGTTTGAAATTCACTGCTCGACTGAGGGACCTTACAGATAATTGTATGTGTGGGGTACAGAAATTAAGTAGTCATTCAAAAATCATGTTAAACACTATTATTGCACACAGAGTCAGTCCATGCAACTTATTATGTGACTTGTTAAGAACATTTTTACTACTGAACTTATTTAGGCTTGCCATAACATTAATTTGTAAACATTTCTAAAAACATAATTCCACTTTGACACAGTAGGACAGTGAAAAACAAAGACAGGACAGGAGAGAGGAGAGAGGACAGGAGAGAGGAGAGAGGAGAGAGGACAGAAGAGAGGAGAGAGGAGAGAGGACAGAAGAGATGAGACAGGAAACAGGAGCGAGGAGAGAGGAGACAGGAACGGAATGAGGAAAGGGGAGAGGAGCGATGAAAGGAGCAAGGAGATGGAGGAGAGGAGGGGGTAACATTGACCACCAGGTATTCAGGGCATGGTCCTTCAGTGCCAGCTGGCTTGTTTGGCATCAGTTGGCAGCCATGACTAGTGTCCTGTCCTGTCTGGTCTGTTTGGTACCATCTCATCTCGTTAGTTCATCTCGTTATCTTTTGAAGTGCAGCTTGGCCACATAATTATGGACAGACTAGACTCGTTTATTTTTTAGCTATTTATTTTTAAAAAAACGTCCCTTCTAACATTGTCCATTAGAATGTGATGATTACGTGCAGTAATGCTGTGCAGCAGTATTTCAAAAACGTTTTACATTATTTCCACCTTCCTTCTATTTAAATTGTTTTGGTTTCTTAGCACTGAGAGGAGTAAAATATCTCTGATGTTAATGAGGTGAATGTGTTTGAACTGAGCAGAGCAGCTCAGCTCTCTAATATGTAGCCTCTGACAAAAGGTTCCACAATACTTTATTTCTTTAAAAAAAAAAATTATGTCTCAAAATATCCCTTTTAACAATGTCCACAAGAAGGTGGGGATTATTTACGTGAAAAGCATGCAGTATTTGTTTTTGAATTATTGCCATAACAATTAACCAGTGTTTCCCCAAGCACATGGAGTCGCCAGCCAGGCTCCCCTGGGTGGAGGACCCCCTGCCGGGTTAAGAACGTTTTGCCGGGAAAGCTCTATTTTGGTGCCCTCTGGTACATTCTAATGTCTTGATTCCATCTGAAATACCCAGCGAAATTACTGAATACTTTGAGTTTACGTCCCAGATTGAGAAAATGTGTTGTGTTTACAATTTAAATGACTGGAAACGTATGAATTCAGTGTATTGTTAGTTGTTTTGGATATCGTCTAGGTCTAGGCATATGTGATCAGGTCTATTTTTTAAGTAAGAGAACATTAAGCCTTTTTTTCAAATGTAACTTGAGATTCAAGTACTTTTCTGCAAGATATGAATTGCCACAATGATGTTTGTTCTCCAAATTATATATTTTATTAAAACAGAAAAAAATCAGTAAATAACCCAAATTGTCTAGAAATAATTTAAGGTTACATTTTAAAATCAAACAGATTGTGTGAAGTGCACTTTTTCAAATGGAAAGATTGGGTGTCTAAAGTAAACAGAACAGATGCTCAATTAAGTTCTGGTGTTCAGAGAAGAGAGAGAATGACTTCAATTAAATTAGTGAAAGAATGTTAACAAGTGTTTGGAACTCTCTTTTTGAATTGCAGTTTGTCATTTTTTTTTTTTTTTTATGCTTGTTTAACAACTGACCAACAGATTTCTTCTTAAAGTCTTCTGACTTCCACAAGCTTTAAGGTTAATTTAAAGAGGCATTTAAGAGCTATTTGCAATAAA
Source organism: Coregonus lavaretus (assembly GCF_964263955.1). Lineage (NCBI taxonomy): Eukaryota > Metazoa > Chordata > Actinopteri > Salmoniformes > Salmonidae > Coregonus > Coregonus lavaretus. Next base: position 3,585,314 of record NC_140001.1, read on the forward strand.
GGTATTGAATTTAAGAATGGCTCTCTTGCCGATACAATTTGGTAGGCTAGAGATTAAAAAATGTTCAACCTCCAGATAAGTGTGAGGGGGGAGTTGAAGTACAATTCTTACAAGCTTGTTTTGGCTGGTCTGTAACTTATTCTTTAGATGTCTGGGGCTGCTGGGGAACCATGTTGTGCAGGCATAATCAAAGTAACACTGGACTAGCGCACCTGCCAGATTATTCAGGGTGTCTATGGCTAGGTTTCCATCCAATTAGCGACAGATTTTCATGTGAATCTTCAAAAATCTTCATAAAAACAATATGCTATTTCAGAGTTTCCTTTAGGAGAACTTGGCGCCAGACAACATGACCGTGAAGATTTTAATTTACCGGACATTTGAGGAATCTTACGGACATCCACATGCATTCAGATCCAACCTGGCGTGGCCAGCACCATCAATAAAGAAGGGATGTTGGCCAAATGAGCCACATTAACGTGTCCTTAAAAACAGCCTATAACAAATTGCAAAAATACTATTCTTTGTGTTTTCGATGTGTAGCATATGTAATACTTTATAGACAACTTTTTTTTTTTTTTTTTTGGCTACTTTCCTAAAACAATTATTGTCCACCTCACGGTTCAGCTGTCAGAGATTTTAGTACTAAATGTATCAGGGCATTGCATGCAAAGGTGTCCACTGTATGTTATTAATATTTTAATAAATATATATATATATATATATACAGTGCCTTGCAAAAGTTTTCATCCCCATTGGCGTTTTTCCTATTTTGTTGCAATAAAACCTGTAATTTTAATTGGTTTTTAGTTGGATTTCATGTAATGGACATACACAAAATAGTCCAAATTGGTGAAGTGGAATTTCAAAGATAACTTGTTTCAGAAATTTCAAAAAAATAAATAACGGAAAAGTGGTGCGTGCATATGTATTCACCCCCTTTGCTATGAAGCACCTAAATAAGATATGGTACAACCAATTACCTTCAGAAGTCACATAATTAGTTAAATAAAGTCCACCTGTGTGCAATCTAAGTGTCACATGATCTGTCACATGATCTCAGTATATATACACCTGTTCTGAAAGGCCCCAGAGTCTGCAACACCACTAAGCAAGGGGCACAACCAAGCAAGCGGCACCATGAAGACCAAGGATCTCTCCAAACAGTTCAGGGACAAAGTTGTGGAGAAGTACAGATCAGGGTTGGGTTATAAAAAAATATCCAAAACTTTGAACATTCCACGGAGCACCATTAAATCCATTATAAAAAAATTGAAAGAATATGGCACCACAACAAACCTGCCAAGAGAGGGCCGCCCACCAAAACTGACGGACCAGGCAAGGAGGGCAATAATCAGAGAGGCAACAAAGAGACCAAAAATAACCCTGAAGGAGCTGCAAAGCTCCACAGCGGAGATTGGAGTATCTGTCCATAGGACCACTTTAAGCTGTACACTCCAAAGAGCAGGGCTTTACGGAAGAGTGGCCAGAATAAAGCCATTGCTTAAAGAAAAAAATAAGCAAACACGTTTGGTGTTCACCAAAAGGCATGTGGGAGACTCCGCAAACATATGGAAGAAGGTACTCTGGTCAGATGAGACTAAAATTGAGCTTTTTGGCCATCAAGGAAAATGTCTGGCGCAAACCCAACACCTCTCATAACCCCGAGAACACCATCCCCACAGTGAAGCATGGTGGTGGCAGCATCATGCTGTGGGGATATTTTTCATCGGCAGGGACTGGGAAACTGGTCAGAATTGAAGGAATGATGGACGGCGTTAAACACAGGGAAATTCATGAGGGAAACATGTTTCTGTCTTCCAGAGATTTGAGACTAGGACGGAGGTTCACCTTCCAGCTGGACAATGACCCCAAGCATACTGCTAAAGCAACACTCGAGTGGTTTAAGGGGAAACATTTAAATGTCTTGGAATGGCCTAGTTGAAGCCCAGACCTCAATCCAATTGAGAATCTGTGGTATGACTTAAAGATTGATGTACACCAGCGGAACCCATCCAACTTGAAGGAGATGGAGCAGTTTTGCCTTGAAGAATGGGCAAAAATCCCAGTTGCTAGATGTGCCAAGCTTATAGAGACATACCCCAAGAGACTTGCAGCTGTAATTGCTGCAAAAGGTGGCTCTACAAAGTATTGACCTTGGGGGGGGGGGGGGGGGGTGAATAGTTATGCACGCTCAAGTTTTCTGTTTTATTGTCTTTTTGCATCTTCAAAGTGGTAGGCATGTCGTGTAACTCAAATGATACAAACCCCTAAAAAATATATTTTATTTCCAGGATGTAAGGCAACAAAATAGGAAAAATGCCAAGGGGGGTGAATACTTTTGCAAGCCACTATAGCCTATACAGTGAGGGAAAAAAGTATTTGATCCCCTGCTGATTTTGTACGTTTGCCCACTGACAAAGAAATGATCAGTCTATAATTTTAATGGTAGGTTTATTTGAACAGTGAGAGACAGAATAACAACCAAAAAATCCAGAAAAACGCATGGAAAATGTTTTATAAATTGATTTGCATTTTATTGAGAGAAATAAGTATTTGACCCCCTCTCAATCAGAAAGATTTCTGGCTCCCAGGTGTCTTTTATACAGGTAACGAGCTGAGATTAGGAGCACACTCTTAAAGGGAGTGCTCCTAATCTCAGCTTGTTACCTGTATAAAAGACACCTGTCCACAGAAGCAATCAATCAATCAGATTCCAAACTCTCCACAATGCCCAAGACCAAAGAGCTCTCCAAGGATGTCAGGGACAAGATTGTAGACCTACACAAGGCTGGAATGGGCTACAAGACCATCGCCAAGCAGCATGGTGAGAAGGTGACAACAGTTGGTGCGATTATTTGCAAATGGAAGAAACACAAAATAACTGTCAATCTCCCTCGGCCTGGGGCTCCATGCAAGATCTCACCTCGTGGAGTTGCAATGATCATGAGAACGGTGAGGAATCAGCCCAGAACTACACGGGAGGATCTTGTCAATGATCTCAAGGCAGCTGGGACCATAGTCACCAAGAAAACAATTGGTAACACACTACGCCGGGAAGGACTGAAATCCTGCAGTGCCTGCAAGGTCCCCCTGCTCAAGAAAGCACATATACAGGCCTGTCTGAAGTTTGCCAATGAACATCTGAATGATTCAGAGGAGAACTGGGTGAAAGTGTTGTGGTCAGATGAGACCAAAATCGAGCTCTTTGGGATCAACTCAACTCGCCATGTTTGGAGGAGGAGGAATTCTGCCTATGACCCCAAGAACACCATCCCGCCGTCAAACATGGAGGTGGAAACATTATGCTTTGGGGGTGTTTTTCTGCTAAGGGGACAGGACAACTTCACCGCATCAAAGGGACGATGGACGGGGCCATGTACCGTCAAATCTTGGGTGAGAACCTCCTTCCCTCAGCCAGGGCTTTGAAAATGGGTTGTGGATGGGTATTCCAGCGTGACAATGACCCAAAACACACGGCCAAGGCAACAAAGGAGTGGCTCAAGAAGAAGCACATTAAGGTCCTGGAGTGGCTTAGCCAGTCTCCAGACCTTAATCCCATAGAAAATCTTTGGAGGGAGCTGAACGTTAGAGTTTCCAAAGGTCAGCCTCAAAACCTTAATGACTTGGAGAAGATCTGCAAAGAGCAGTGCGACAAAATCCCTCCTGAGATGTGTGCAAACATGGTGGCCAACTACAAGAAACGTCTGACCTCTGTGATTGCCAACAAGGGTTTTGCCACCAAGTACTAAGTCATGTTTTGCAGAGGGGTCAAATACTTTTTTCCCTCATTAAAATGCAAATCAATATATAACATTTTTTGACATGCGTTTTTCTGTCTCTCACTTTTCAAATAAACCTACCATTAAAATTATAGACTGATCATGTCTTTGTCAGTGGGCAAACGTACAAAATCAGCAGGGGATCAAATACTTTTTTCCCTCACTGTGTAAAGGAAGAGAAGCTTAGGCCTGACCCTAGAGAGATAGAGATATGCCGGTGGCATGCTATGACACCGACATGCATTCCTATATGTCAGATGGCCGCTGGGTCTGTTATAGAATAGAACAGAACAGAATAGAATAGAGCAAACCTTTATTGTCCAACCAGGATGGACATTTTTCTTTGGCATCACCTTCCATTAAAAGGATCACATACACATACATTGTCACATCATTCACATTTAAACCAGTCAGTCCATCATGCTGCATACACTATCAACATAGAGGACATTGAAACATTCACTCATAACCGAACACTGTCCCAACTGCACTGGATAGATAAGTACATATACCGATAAAATTTATTTTGCGTTTAGTGGTCCGTTCCTCTTGGCCGTGGGCATTCTGAAGCGCCGGCCAGAGGGATGCCTCTCAAACTGAGGGTGTAGAGGGTGAGAGGGGTCGCCAACGACAGATAGCCAGTGCCTTCTTTTTGGTTGCGTTGTGGAACAGACTGCTCAGCTGTGCCTGTGGTCGACCGATTACTTTGCTGGCTGCGGTTACTATTCTGGTTAGTTTGCTTTTGCTCCTCACTCTCAGATTACCATACCAGACTGTTCCCCAGATTACCATACCAGACTGTTCCCCATATTACCACACCAGACTGTTCCCCAGATTACCATACCAGCCTGTTCCCCAGATTACCATGCCAGACTGTTCCCCAGATTACCATACCAGCCTGTTCCCCAGATTACCATACCAGACTGTTCCCCAGATTACCATACCAGCCTGTTCCCCAGATTACCATGCCAGACTGTTCCCCAGATTACCATACCAGCCTGTTCCCCAGATTACCATGCCAGACTGTTCCCCAGATTACCATACCAGACTGTTCCCCAGATTACCATACCAGCCTGTTCCCCAGATTACCATGCCAGACTGTTCCCCAGATTACCATACCAGCCTGTTCCCCAGATTACCATGCCAGACTGTTCCCCAGATTACCATACCAGACTGTTCCCCAGATTACCATACCAGACTGTTCCCCAGATTACCATACCAGACTGTCATATTGAACGTGAGGATGGTCTCCACCAGATCAGATTACCATACCAGACTGTCATATTGAACGTGAGGATGGTCTCCACCAGATCAGATTAACATACCAGACTGTCATATTGAACGTGAGGATGGTCTCCACCAGATCAGATTAACATACCAGACTGTCATATTGAACGTGAGGATGGTCTCCACCAGATCAGATTAACATACCAGACTGTCATATTGAACGTGAGGATGGTCTCCACCAGATCAGATTACCATACCAGACTGTAATGTTGAACGTGAGGATGGTCTCCACCAGATCAGATTACCATACCAGACTGTCATATTGAACGTGAGGATGGTCTCCACCAGATCAGATTAACATACCAGACTGTCATATTGAACGTGAGGATGGTCTCCACCAGATCAGATTAACATACCAGACTGTCATATTGAACGTGAGGATGGTCTCCACCAGATCAGATTAACATACCAGACTGTCATATTGAACGTGAGGATGGTCTCCACCAGATCAGATTAACATACCAGACTGTCATATTGAACGTGAGGATGGTCTCCACCAGATCAGATTACCATAACAGACTGTCATATTGAACGTAAGGATGCTCTCCACCAGATCAGATTAACATACCAGACTGTCATATTGAACGTGAGGATGCTCTCCACCAGATCAGATGAACATACCAGACTGTCATATTGAACGTGAGGATGGTCTCCACCAGATCAGATTACCATACCAGACTGTCATATTGAACGTGAGGATGCTCTCCACCAGATCAGATTACCATACCAGACTGTCATATTGAACGTGAGGATGCTCTCCACCAGCTCAGATTACCATACCAGACTGTCATATTGAACGTGAGGATGCTCTCCACCAGATCAGATTAACATACCAGACTGTCATATTGAACGTGAGGATGGTCTCCACCAGATCAGATTAACATACCAGACTGTCATATTGAACGTGAGGATGGTCTCCACCAGATCAGATTACCATACCAGACTGTCATATTGAACATGAGGATGCTCTCCACCAGATCAGATTACCATACCAGACTGTCATATTGAACGTGAGGATGGTCTCCACCAGATCAGATTAACATACCAGACTGTCATATTGAACGTGAGGATGGTCTCCACCAGATCAGATGACCATACCAGACTGTCATATTGAACGTGAGGATGGTACTCCACCAGATCAGATTAACATACCAGACTGTCATATTGAATGTGAGGATGGTCTCCACCAGATCAGATTAACATACCAGACTGTCATATTGAACGTGAGGATGCTCTCCACCAGATCAGATTACCATACCAGACTGTCATATTGAACATGAGGATGCTCTCCACCAGATAAGATTAACATACCAGACTGTCATATTGAACGTGAGGATGGTCTCCACCAGATCAGATTAACATACCAGACTGTCATATTGAACGTGAGGATGGTCTCCACCAGATCAGATTAACATACCAGACTGTCATATTGAACGTAAGGATGCTCTCCACCAGATCAGATTAACATACCAGACTGTCATATTGAACGTGAGGATGCTCTCCACCAGATCAGATGAACATACCAGACTGTCATATTGAACGTGAGGATGGTCTCCACCAGATCAGATTACCATAACAGACTGTCATATTGAACGTGAGGATGGTCTCCACCAGATCAGATTACCATAACAGACTGTCATATTGAACGTGAGGATGCTCTCCACCAGATCAGATTAACATACCAGACTGTCATATTGAACGTGAGGATGGTCTCCACCAGATCAGATTACCATACCAGACTGTCATACTGAACGTGAGGATGCTCTCCACCAGATCAGATCACCATACCAGACTGTCATATTGAACGTGAGGATGGTCTCCACCAGATCAGATTACCATACCAGACTGTCATATTGAACATGAGGAAGCTCTCCACCAAGCTGCTGAACACCTTCTCCAGAACATCCCGGCTGACCCCCAACCCCTTCAATTTCCTGATTAAAAACAGGTGCTGGCTTTTGTTAAAAAATAATGCAGTCTGCATTCTCTCTAAAACTCAGCTTGTCATCAATTTGTGTCCCTAGGTATTTGAAACACTCAACCACCTCCACTGGTTGGTCGTTCAGAGAGAGTGGTTGGGACATTGGCAATTTTTTTTGCCATTGATGATCAGCTCCTTTGCCTTTTCCACAGTGATGTGGAGGACACTTGACCGGCACAGTTCTTGAAGGTTATTGGTCTGTTTAAAATCCCCATCTGACGTAGCATCTTTTTAAAAAATAGTCTCCTCAGAACCATGTCATCCGCGTACCTGAAAAGGCTCACATCGTTTCCTTGGATCTTCATCTCATTAACGTAGCTAGAGAACAACAACGGTGAAAGGACACGCCCCTGGGGCGCCCCTGTGTTCAGGGTCAGTTCATCAGAGAGAGGACACACCCCTGGGGCGCCCCTGTGTTCAGGGTCAGTTCATCAGAGAGAGGACACACCCCTGGGGCGCCCCTGTGTTCAGGGTCATCAGAGAGAGGACACACCCCTGGGGCGCCCCTGTGTTCAGGGTCAGTTCATCAGAGAGAGGACACGCCCCTGGGGCGCCCCTGTGTTCAGGGTCAGTTCATCAGAGAGAGGACACACCCCTGGGGCGCCCCTGTGTTCAGGGTCAGTTCATCAGAGAGAGGACACACCCCTGGGGCGCCCCTGTGTTCAGGGTCAGTTCATCAGAGAGAGGACACACCCCTGGGGCGCCCCTGTGTTCAGGGTCAGTTCATCAGAGAGAGGACACACCCCTGGGGCGCCCCTGTGTTCAGGGTCAGTTCATCAGAGAGGGCCCCATTCATCAGGACACTCTGTGGGCGGTCAGTTAAAAAGTCCTTGACCCAACCTGCGAGGCCTCCGTTGACATTCAGGTCCAGTGGTCGTTTCAGCAATGTGTGTATTTGCATTGTATTTAAAGCTGAAGTAAAATCAATAAATAAAATGTGTGCGTATGATTTTGCATGTTGAAGGTGAATAGTCACCATGTTCACCAAGGTCAGGGTAGCATCCTCAGTCCTCCTCTGTGCCTTATAGGCAAACTGTAGTGCGTCCAGTTGATCTGCTACGGACAGGGTACGGTGCTTACTGACAACCCTTTTCCAGAAGGGGTGTTAGGGCCACAGGTCGAAAGTAATTTGGTGATTTGGCCCCTGACTTCTTAGGCCCAGTACAATGGTCGACACATTCCAGGAGTTTGGCACTGCACAGGTGCTCAGCAGGAGTTGAAAGAGTCGTATGAATACTCCCTTGAGCTGGTCGGCGCAGACCTTCAGTACTTTGCCCCGTAGTATGTCTGGTTCTCTGTTATCTGGACAGGAGAGGATTTGGGGATGCTCTCACATATTTGTTTACATTCGTCTTTAAAATCGACGGTGTCAAATCTTCCATAAACCAGTTGAGGTGGTTTCCAGGGGAACGGTCGGCCATGTTGTTATTCTCTCTTTTCCTTTCTCTTACATCACTGCATTAAGCCCCTCCCATGCTTGTCTTGGATTGGCTGGACAGAACCTCTGCTCCACTTTGTCCTTGAAGTCATTTTTAGCTTTCCACATGTTTGACCTGAATTTATTTTCTTTCTCCTTCACAGCATCAGTATCTCCTTTCAGGAACGCAAACTTCCTTTCATTGAGGCACATTTTCAAGTCCCTAGACACCCAGGTCTTGTTGTTGGGAAATACTCGGACAGTATCCTCACAGAACTGGATGTATGATGTGATGCTCGCTGTCAACTCGTGGGGATCCCTGCACGAGTCAAAGAACACCTCCCAGTCTGTGACGTCAAAGCAGTCCTTGAGCTCCTCCCTGTTCTCCTCTGTCCATACCTGAATGGATTTCTCTACAGGTTTTTTGCCTTTCACTTGCTGCCTGTTTCTCAGTAGGAAATGGATAACGTTATGGTCTGATTTCCCGATGGGTGCTCTGCACACTGTCTTGTATGCGTCCTCTACGTTGCCATTTCACTGGTCAAGGATGCCAGTGGAGCGAGTTGGAGCGGAGAGGGAGAGCGTATTAAAAATCCCCAAGCACAAATACTGCCCGGTCAGCTGATCGTGAAAGCGCAGCATTGAAACAGTCTGTAATCCTGTCAGCAGCTTCCTTATCGTTAGGTCCAGGTATATAGACCAGAATAATGCTGATCTGTCCAAACTTGCGTGGTAGATAGAATGGCCTGATTGTGACATCGAGAATCTCACAGTCTCTGGTGCATCCTTGTTCAATCACATTACACTGCCGTGGTCCAAGTGTTATCTACAAAGATGCACAGCCCCCCGCCGCCTACTGATTAATGTCATGTTTTTTAGTCTCCATCTGCTCAAATGACATCAATGTTCACACACAGAGACGGTGAAGAAGCGTCATGCTCTCTCTCTGTATGTTGACATGCCCAGTAATAATTAGACATTCAACTGATTATGGCAGTAGGTAGATTATGAATGGGTCATGTAAACACATTACTCTGCTTATCTTAATCGGCCTGAGGTCAAAATCGAAGTAAGCATACGTTGATTAAAACATCTGGTTTTCTGAGCAATCTTTCGAATGATTAGGACATGTAAACACGTTAATCGGCGTTCCAGCGGGTGTATTTGATCGGCTAGCAGCAGAGTGAGCCTCCATCTTTAGTGAAGTGAGTTCGGAACAACTGAATGTATGCATCTTAGAAGTAGTTTTCACATACAAAACTTTATATGTCTGAACTCCAAATCAAATATGCAAAAATAACGTGGTCGCTGTCGTAGAACGTTGATTTTGATTTGTTCTGCATTTATCGGGTCGCCTGATTCAAGATGTGTCCATGTAAACAGGGTCATTAGGGAAATCGTTCTTCTTGCAAAGCATGTGAACGTTTTAATCAAACTGTCATGTTCATCCGATTGTCCACAATAATCGCATTGTTGTGTGCAATGTAACCGTACTTAGTGTAAAGAAATTCGACCGCAACCACAGCGCACACAACACACAAACACCCAGGTACTCAGAGGCTGGAAGACCGCAGACTGTTTCCCTGTCATCGCTCACTTTATGACTGACAGGCCCATGTCCTACCAATAGATTGCTAGAAGATGCATATTGTTAATTATAGCGGGAGAGGGCTCGGCTGACTTTTTTTCAGACTAGCGAATTGAAAAGTAGCCGGCTTTAAAATTAGCCTGTAATCGGCTGTTTAGCCGACAGCCTTACGCTGAAGAAAAAAAACAACACTGAATTAACCAGTTGTTATGGTTACTTTACTACCCCGTTAAGTAAAAATGTCGGCCCGTATCTCAGTGAATTTGTCTGTCTGAACTCCGAAGCCTCTGACACAAGACTCTTCTCTGTCTGTGTGTGTCTGTCTGACAATGTGGACAATGAAGCGTGACTGACTACCAGAGAGGAACACTGTCTCCTCCCCCTCCTGTCCAGGGTATTTTTAGCGTGAGGAGTTAAGGTCCACGGTACCAGGGTGTGACTTCTCTAAGCTGGTCTGTCTAGCCTGCCTCACTTGGGGGTAGGATGACATGCACTGGAGCACACTGCACTGACCCTTACTCCCTTTCGCTCTCTGTCGCTATCGCTCTCTCTCTCTCGCTCGCTCTCTCTCTCTCTCTCTCTCTCTCTCTCTCTCTCTCTCTAGCTCTCGCTCTCTCTCTCTAGCTCTCGCTCTCTCTCTCGCTCTCTCTCTCTCTCTCTCTCTCTAGCTCTCGCTCTCTCTCTCTCTCTCTCTCTCTCTCTCTCTCTCTCTCTCTCTATCTCTCTCTCTCTCTCTCTCTCTAGCTCTCGCTCTCTCTCTCGCTCTCTCTCTCTAGCTCTCGCTCTCTCTCTCTCTCTCTCGCTCTCTCTCTCTCTCTCTCTCTCTCTCTCTCTCTCTCTCTCTCTCTCTAGCTCTCGCTCTCGCTCTCTCTCTCTCTCTCGCTCTCTCTCTCTCTCTCTCTCTAGCTCTCGCTCTCTCTCTCGCTCTCTCTCTCACTCTCTCTCTATCTAGCTCTAGCTCTCTCTCTCTCTCTCTCTCGCTCTCTCGCTCTCTCGCTGTCCCTTCCCTCCCTCCCTCCCTCCCTCCCTCCCTCCCTCCCTCCCTCCCTCCCTCCCTTCTGCACAGACATCTCAAGTGTCTGTTTTGTCTGGTTGCCCCCCTCATGTACGGCGTGCTTGGCAGGAATCTCCCGGTTGTCTGGCTGGAGTGTTGAGTAGCCTATCTGGTCAGAGGAAAGGGCTCTTTGATGGGGCCCTAGACGAGAGTTTATTATGAATGCTCCACTAAATAAGGATTTTAATTTAGTTAACACACTTCTACAGAGAGAGAGACCTCTCCAGGCCTCTTCAGTCAGACCCGTGAAGGGCTGAAGGAAACGACATGGCGCTCACTGGAGCGAAGAGCTTACTCTGTGGAAAGGGGGAAAAAACAGATTTCATTTCTCTGTCATTTCTATTGTCTGTAATAGTACTAGTCTCCCCTTGTCTGTAATAGTACTAGTCTCCCCTTGTCTGTAATAGTACTAGTCTCCCCTTGTCTGTAATAGTACTAGTCTCCCCTTGTCTGTAATAGTACTAGTCTCCCCTTGTCTGTAATAGTACTAGTCTCCCCTTGTCTGTAGTTATCTTCTGTCTTTTTCTTTGCAGCTAGTGTCTGTGGTGCTGCGATGCTGGGCCTTAAAGTTTGATTCAAAATCAGTCATTTCCACATGACTTAATTAAATTAATTGTAAAGAAAATACTACTCCTTTAGGATTTTTGACTTGCTAGATATTTCCATGTTGTAAACGTACTTCATATGGGCCAACCAAGCCTACCGATTAAATATGTGACAATTAGTGGGTTTTTTGTCTGTATCCCCTGATTGGCCAACGGGGGTTTTAATCCACCTTTGGCCAACATTGTATCTCAGTAGCAGTAATTGATTTATTTCACCTTTATTTAAGCATGGAGTCCCATTGAGACCATTGAGAGCCCTCAATTACAAGATCAGCATCAATTACACAAAAAATATATACAATTTATACAATTATAAAAAAAAAAAAAAAACACATTCCTCATTGAAGGTCATAGAGTGCACAAATAAACAAACCCCTGCCACGATGTCGTGGCCAAGCGGATGTGGAACTGACACTCCCTGTCGGCGTGGTAACCTGAGAATTAAGACAACCCTTAGCACCAGCTGCTCCTCGCCCCCCCGCCCCCAACCACACACACACAGTCACAGCACCAGTGTCTCCCCCCCCCCCCGCCCCCAACCACACACACACAGTCACAGCACCAGTGTCTCCTCACCCCCCCCGCCCCCCCAGTCACAGCACCAGTGTCCCCCCCCCCCCAGTCACAGTGGTTGTTGTTATTAGTTGAGGATGCTCTACTTAGTACGACTTCTCTTCACACTTCATAGCTGAACCAGAGAGAGGGGGCACCTAATCCTACCCTACCCAACCATACCCTTCCTAACCCAACCTTACCCTACCCTACCCAACCATACCCTTCCTAACCCAACCCTACCCTACCCAACAATACCCTTCCGTACCCAACCCTACCCTACCCAACCATACCCTTCTTAACCCAACCTTACCTTACCCTACCCAACCATACCCTTCCTAACCCAACCCTACCCTACCCAACCATACCCTTCCTAACCCAACCTTACCCTACCCAACAATACCCTTCCTAACCCAACCTTACCCTACCCAACCATATTCTTCCTTACCCAACCCTACCCTACCCAACCCTACCCTACCCAACCATATCCTTCCTCAACCAACCCTACCCTACCCAACCATACCCTTCCGTACCCAACCCTACCCTACCCAACCATACCCTTCCTAACCCAACCTTACCCTACCCAACAATACCCTTCCTAACCCAACCTTACCCTACCCAACCATATTCTTCCTTACCCAACCCTACCCTACCCAACCCTACCCTACCCAACCATACCCTTCCTCACCCAACCCTACCCTACTCAACCATACCCTTCCGTACCCAACCCTTCCTAACCCAACCATACCCTTCCGTACCCAACCCTTCCTAACCCAACCATACCCTTCCTAACCCAACCATACCCTTCCTCACCCAACCCAACCCTACCCAACCATACCCTTCCTAACCCAACCCTACCCTACCCAACCATACCCTTCCTAACCCAACCTTACCCTACCCAACAATACCCTTCCTAACCCAACCTTACCCTACCCAACCATATTCTTCCTTACCCAACCCTACCCTACCCAACCCTACCCTACCCAACCATATCCTTCCTCAACCAACCCTACCCTACCCAACCATACCCTTCCTAACCCAACCCTACCCTACCCAACCATACCCTTCCTAACCCAACCTTACCCTACCCAACAATACCCTTCCTAACCCAACCTTACCCTACCCAACCATATTCTTCCTTACCCAACCCTACCCTACCCAACCCTACCCTACCCAACCATACCCTTCCTCACCCAACCCTACCCTACTCAACCATACCCTTCCGTACCCAACCCTTCCTAACCCAACCATACCCTTCCGTACCCAACCCTTCCTAACCCAACCATACCCTTCCTAACCCAACCATACCCTTCCTCACCCAACCCAACCCTACCCAACCATACCCTTCCTAACCCAACCCTACCCTACCCAACCATACCTTTCCTAACCCAACCCTACCCAACACTTCCTAACCCAACCCTATCCAACCCTCCTCCAACCCCTCAATGGTGGTTTGGCATAGGGGGTCTGGTTGTATGCACGCAGAGCTAAATCAATCAATCAAAGGTATTTATAAAGCGCTTTTTCCATCAGCAGATGTCACAGAGTGCTGTACAGAAACCCAGCCTAAAGGGTGTTCTGTCCACGGGCCTCTCAATCAGCATGTCTGTCAAAGGGTCTGCCGGCCTCACAGACCAGCCTCCCAACCATAACATCCTGCTAGTAGCCACGCTGCAAGCTCTGTGTCATAGACGACCAAAGGAGATCCCTGTAGGCTTTAGAGTGCAGACTATGTAGGTTACTGGAGTAGAGGGGGGCAGGAACAGCAAGAGACTATGTAGTCTACTGGAGTAGAGGGGTTAGGAACAGCCAGAGGCTATGTAATGTTGTCTACTGGATAGAGGGGGGCAGGAACAGCCAGAAACTATGTAGGCTACTGGAGTAGAGGGGGGGCAGGAACAGCCAGAGACTATGTAGGCTACTGGAGTAGAGGGGGGCAGGAACAGCCAGAGACTATGTAGGCTACTGGAGTAGAGGGGGACAGGAACAGCCTGAGACTATGTAGGCTACTGGAGTAGAGGGGGGCAGGAACAGCCAGATACTATGTAGTCTACTGGAGTAGAGGGGGGCAGGAACAGCCAGAGACTATGTAGGCTACTGGAGTAGAGGGTGGCAGGAACAGCCTGAGACTATGTAGGCTACTGGAGTAGAGGGGGACAGGAACAGCCAGAGACTATGTAGGCTACTGGAGTAGAGGGGGACAGGAACAGCCAGAGACTATGTAGGCTACTGGAGTAGAGGGGGGCAGGAACAGCAAGAGACTATGTAGTCTACTGGAGTAGAGGGGATAGGAACAGCCAGAGGCTATGTAATGTTGTCTACTGGATAGAGTGGGGCAGGAACAGCCAGAAACTATGTAGGCTACTGGAGTAGAGGGGGTCAAGAACAGCCAGAGGCTATGTAATATAGTCTACTGGAGTAGAGGGGGGCAGGAAAAGCCAGAGACGATGTAATGTAGTCTACTGGAGTAGAGGGGGGCAGGAACAGCCAGAGACTATGTAGGCTACTGGAGTAGAGGGGGGCAGGAACAGCCTGAGACTATGTAGGCTACTGGAGTAGAGGGGGGCAGGAACAGCCAGAGACTATGTAGTCTACTGGAGTAGAGGGGGGCAGGAACAGCCAGAGACTATGTAGGCTACTGGAGTAGAGGGGGGCAGGAACAGCCAGAGACTATGTAGTCTACTGGAGTAGAGGGGGGCAGGAACAGCCAGAGACTATGTAGGCTACTGGAGTAGAGGGGGCAGGAACAGCCAGAGACTATGTAGGCTACTGGAGTAGAGGAGATAGGAACAGCCTGAGACTATGTAGGCTACTGGAGTAGAGGGGGACAGGAAAAGCCTGAGACGATGTAGGCTACTGGAGTAGAGGGGGCAGGAACAGCCAGATACTATGTAGGCTACTGGAGTAGAGGGTGGCAGGAAAAGCCAGAGACGATGTAGGCTACTGGAGTAGAGTGGGGCAGGAACAGCCAGAGACTATGTAGGCTACTGGAGTAGAGGGTGGCAGGAACAGCCAGAGACTATGTAGGCTACTGGAGTAGAGGGGGACAGGAACAGCCAGAGACGATGTAATGTAGTCTACTGGAGTAGAGGGGGGCAGGAACAGCCAGAGCCTATGTAGGCTACTGGAGTAGAGGGGGAAAGGAACAGCCAGAGACTATGTAGTCTACTGGAGTAGAGGGGGGCAGGAAAAGCCAGAGACGATGTAATGTAGTCTACTGGAGTAGAGGGGGGCAGGAACAGCCAGAGACTATGTAGTCTATTGGAGTAGAGGGGGGCAGGAACAGCCAGAGACTATGTAGGCTACTGGAGTAGAGGGGGCAGGAACATCCTGAGACTATGTAGGCTACTGGAGTAGAGGGGGGCAGGAACAGCCAGAGACTATGTAGACTACTGGAGTAGAGGGGGGCAGGAACAGCCAGAGACTATGTAGGCTACTGGAGTAGAGGGGGCCAGGAACAGCCAGAGACTATGTAGGCTACTGGAGTAGAGGGGGGGCAGGGAAAGCCAGAGACGATGTAGGCTACTGGAGTAGAGTGGGGCAGGAACAGCCAGAGACTATGTAGTCTACTGGAGTAGATGCGGGCAGGAACAGCCAGAGGCTATGTAATGTAGTCTATTGGAGTAGAGGGGGGCAGGAACAGCCAGATACTATGTAGGCTACTGGAGTAGAGGGGGACAGGAACAGCCAGAGACGATGTAATGTAGGCTACTGGAGTAGAGGGGGCAGGAACAGCCAGAGCCTATGTAGGCTACTGGAGTAGAGGGGGGCAGAAACAGCCAGATACTATGTAGGCTACTGGAGTAGAGGGGGCAGGAACAGCCAGAGCCTATGTAGTCTACTGGAGTGGAGTGGGCAGGAACAGCCAGATACTATGTAGGCTACTGGAGTAGAGGGGGGCAGGAACAGCCTGAGACTATGTAGGCTACTGGAGTAGAGGGGGGCAGGAACAGCCTGAGACTATGTAGGCTACTGGAGTAGAGGGGGCAGGAACAGCCAGAGACTATGTAGACTACTGGAGTAGAGGGGGCAGGAACAGCAAGAGACTATGTAGTCTACTGGAGTAGAGGGGGCAGGAACAGCCAGAGAACATGTTGACTACTGGAGTAGAGGGGGTTAGGAACAGCCTGAGACTATGTAGGCTACTGGAGTAGAGGGGACAGGAACAGCCAGAGACTATGTAGGCTACTGGAGTAGAGGGGGCAGGAACAGCCAGAGACTATGTAGGCTACTGTAGTGGAGGGGGCAGGAACAGCCAGAGAACATGTTGACTACTGGAGTAGAGGGGGTTAGGAACAGCCTGAGACTATGTAGGCTACTGGAGTAGAGGGGGCAGGAACAGCCAGAGACTATGTAGGCTACTGGAGTAGAGGGGGGCAGGAACAGCCAGAGACTATGTAATGTAGGCTACTGGAGTAGAGTGGGGCAGGAACAGCCAGAGACTATGTAGGCTACTGGAGTAGAGTGGGGCAGGAACAGCCAGAGACTATGTAGGCTACTGGAGTAGAGGGGGGCAGGAACAGTCAAATACTATGTAGGCTACTGGAGTAGAGGGGGGCAGGAACAGCCAGAGACTATGTAATGTAGTCTTCTGGAGTAGAGGGGGGCAGGAATAGACAGAGACTATGTAGGCTACTGTAGTAGAGGGGGGCAGGAACAGTCAAATACTATGTAGGCTACTGGAGTAGAGGGGGACAGGAACAGCCAAAGAGTATGTAATGTAGTCTTCTGGAGTAGAGGGGGGCAGGAACAGCCAGAGACTATGTAGGCTACTGTAGTAGAGGGGGGCAGGAACAGTCAAAGACTATGTAGGCTACTGGAGTAGAGTGGGGCAGGAACAGCCAGAGACTATGTAGTCTACTGGAGTAGAGGAGGGCAGGAACAGCCAGAGATTATGTAATGTAGTCTATTGGAGTAGAGGGGGGCAGGAACAGCCAGAGACTATGTAGGCTACTGTAGTAGAGGGGGGCAGGAACAGCCAGAGACTATGTAGGCTACTGTAGTAGAGGGGGGCAGGAACAGTCAAAGACTATGTAGGCTACTGGAGTAGAGGGGGGCAGGAACAGCCAGAGACTATGTAGGCTACTGTAGTAGAGGGGGGCAGGAACAGTCAAAGACTATGTAGGCTACTGGAGTAGAGGGGGGCAGGAACAGCCAGAGACTATGTAGTCTACTGGAGTAGATGCGGGCAGGAACAGCCAGAGACTATGTAGGCTACTGGATTAGAGGGGGGCAGGAACAGCCTGAGACTATGTAGGCTACTGGAGTAGAGGGGGGCAGGAACAGCCAGAGACTATGTAATGTAGTCTACTGGAGTAGAGGGGGCAGGAACAGCCAGAGACTATGTAGGCTACTGTAGTAGAGGGGGCAGGAACAGCCTGAGACTATGTAGGCTACTGGAGTAGAGGGGGACAGGAACAGCCAGAGACTATGTATGCTACTGGAGTAGAGGGGGGCAGGAACAGATTGGATGATGATACTGGGACATATAGCAAGGACTTCCCCTCCTTCTGACGCCCTCTAAGGCCTCTACCCTGCAGTACGGACTGCTTTTCCAGTCCTCTTCTGACGCCCTCTAAGGCCTCTACCCTGTAGTACGGACTGCTTTTCCAGTCCTCTTCTGACGCCCTCTAAGGCCTCTACCCTGTAGTACGGACTGCTTTTCAAGTCCTCTTCTGACGCCCTCTAAGGCCTCTACCCTGCAGTACGGACTGCTTTTCAAGTCCTCTTCTGACGCCCTCTAAGGCCTTTACCCTGCGGTTCGGACGCTCTGTCTTCACAGATTATATTGTCAATTTGAGGTTGGAAGAAAGGCAATATTAGGTTTACTGCATGAACCAGAGCGTCTTACAGTTAGTGAGTGCATACATTTTTTCATACTGGCCCCCCGTGGGAAACGAATCCACAACCCTGGCGTTGCAAGCGCCACGCTCTACCAACTGAGCTACAGGTATGTATGCATCCCGAATGCCCCCCTAGTCCTTATGTAGTGCACTACTTTTGGACTATATAGTGAATATGTGGGCATTTGAACCGCAACCCAGGAAGAGGACAAAATGACAGGCGATGTCATCAGTTCAGTAGGGACATGCCCTTGGCCCCTCACGTTGCTTCTAACCAATTACCTATATAAACCCTGGATTGCTGATGATATGTATTGGCCACCGGTCGGCCATCTTGGCACTCCCCAGTAGGAGCAGTTCTCCATAGGAATGAATGGAATTCTACAGTATTTCAATTAAATGTTTCAAGGAGAAAATGTATTTAAGTATCTGTTGTTGTAGTTACTACAAAAAATATATATACTTTAAGGAAAATGTTTTATTTATATATATATATATAATTTTTTTTTTTATGTGTGGAGCTGTGGGGCGTAACCAACACCAGTCTCCACACCACTAGTCTCCAACCAGCTCCACACCACCAGCTCCACACCACCAGTCTCCCACCAGCTCCACACCACCAGTCTCCCACCAGCTCCACACCACCAGCTCCACACCACCAGTCTCCCACCAGCTACACTCCACCAGTCTCCCACCAGCTCCACACCACTAGTCTCCCACCAGCTCCACACCACCAGTCTCCCACCAGCTCCACACCACCAGCTCCACACCACCAGTCTCCCACCAGCTCCACACCACCAGCTCCACACCACCAGTCTCCCACCAGCTACACTCCACCAGTCTCCCACCAGCTCCACACCACTAGTCTCCCACCAGCTCCACACCACCAGTCTCCCACCAGCTCCACACCACCAGTCTCCACACCACTAGTCTCCAACCAGCTCCACACCACCAGCTCCACACCACTAGTCTCCCACCAGCTCCACAACACCAGTCTCCACACCACCAGTCTCTCACCAGCTCCACACCACCAGCTCCACACCACCAGCTCCACACCACCAGTCTCCCACCAGCTACACTCCACCAGTCTCCCACCAGCTCCACACCACTAGTCTCCCACCAGCTCCACACCACCAGTCTCCCACCAGCTCCACACCACCAGTCTCCACACCACTAGTCTCCCACCAGCTCCACACCACCAGCTCCACATCACCAGCCTCCCACCAGCTCCACACCACCAGTCTCCCACCAGCTCCACACCACCAGTCTCCCACCAGCTCCACACCACCAGCTCCACACCACCAGTCTCCACACCACTAGTCTCCCACCAGCTCCACACCACCAGCTCCACACCACCAGCTCCACACCACCAGCTCCACACCACCAGTCTCCACACCACTAGTCTCCCACCAGCTCCACACCACCAGTCTCCCACCAGCTCCACACCACCAGTCTCCCACCAGCTCCACACCACTAGTCTCCAACCAGCTCTACACCACCAGCTCCACACCACCAGTCTCCCACCAGCTCCACACAACCAGTCTACCACCAGCTCCACACCACCAGTCTCCCACCAGCTCCACACCACCAGCTCCACACCACCAGTCTCCGACCAGCTCTACACCCCCAGCTCCACACCACCAGTCTCCCACCAGCTCCACACCACTAGTCTCCAACCAGCTCTACACCACCAGCTCCACACCACTAGTCTCCAACCAGCTCTACACCACCAGCTCCACACCACTAGTCTACCACCAGCTCAACACCACTAGTCTACCACCAGTTCAACACCACCAGTCTCCCACCAGCTCCACATCACCAGCTCCACACCACCAGTCTCCCACCAGCTCCACACCACCAGTCTCCCACCAGCTCCACACCACCAGTCTCCCACCAGCTCCACACCACCAGCTCCACACCACCAGTCTCCCACCAGCTCCACACCACCAGTCTCCCACCAGCTCCACACCACCAGCTCCACACCACCAGCCTCCCAATCACTCTTTATCCTCCAAGTAGCATTAACCTCTGAGGTGTCAGATGTATGGACACGCTTTCACATGACGGAGACTTTGCCAGCCCTTCCTTTCTCCTGGGCCCCTCTCTTAAGCCTGCATGGGACTCTGTCTGCTCTGTCTGCAGAGCAAGGTATTGTAGGGTCCTTTGAATAGTCGGTGTCAAACTTCATAGTTCTCATTTTGCTTCCTGTACATGCCAGAAGAAAAGTACTCTCCGTGTGGGTTTTCCCTTTGTGCCGGCCCTCTCTAGTCCTCCTGGGAACAGACCACATTCCAGCCACAATCAGACTCTTTGTGACCGAGGCATTGTACCCTCCTCTGTTGTGCCGATAGCCCTCCTAGCTTCCTAAGTAATGTATGCAAGCATGTCATAAAAAGTCTAGACAAATGTTTTTTTCTTTTTCTTTGCTACTATATGGGACAATATTCATGAGAAGGAGAATATCTGATGCGTTGGTTTTGTGGGATGCTACTGCTCTAACATGTTTTGCACGTATTCATAAAGTACCTTTGTGCTTAGTCGTCCTGCCTCGTGCATAACTTATGGTTTTAAGGTTGGCTATGCTAGCTAGCTACATCTGGAGAGAGAGAGAGAGAGAGTATTGCTAGTGTTGTGTACCACAGCCCATCTGGAGAGAGAGAGAGAGAGTATTGCTAGTGTTGTGTACCACAGCCCATCTGGAGAGAGAGAGAGAGAGAGAGAGTATTGCTAGTGTTGTGTACCACAGCCCATTTGGAGAGAGAGAGAGAGAGAGTATTGCTAGTGTTGTGTACCACAGCCCATCTGGAGAGAGAGAGAGAGAGAGAGAGTATTGCTAGTGTTGTGTACCACAGCCCATTTGGAGAGAGAGAGAGAGAGTATTGCTAGTGTTGTGTACCACAGCCCATCTGGAGAGAGAGAGAGAGAGAGAGAGTATTGCTAGTGTTGTGTACCACAGCCCATTTGGAGAGAGAGAGTATTGCTAGTGTTGTGTACCACAGCCCATCTGGAGAGAGAGAGAGAGAGTATTGCTAGTGTTGTGTACCACAGCCCATCTGGAGAGAGAGAGAGAGAGTATTGCTAGTGTTGTGTACCACAGCCCATTTGGAGAGAGAGAGAGAGAGTATTGCTAGTGTTGTGTACCACAGCCCATTTGGAGAGAGAGAGAGAGAGAGAGAGAGTATTGCTAGTGTTGTGTACCACAGCCCATCTGGAGAGAGAGAGAGAGAGAGAGAGTATTGCTAGTGTTGTGTACCACAGCCCATCTGGAGAGAGAGAGAGAGAGTATTGCTAGTGTTGTGTACCACAGCCCATCTGGAGAGAGAGAGAGAGAGAGAGAGTATTGCTAGTGTTGTGTACCACAGCCCATCTGGAGAGAGAGAGAGAGAGAGTATTGCTAGTGTTGTGTACCACAGCCCATCTGGAGAGAGAGAGAGAGAGAGTATTGCTAGTGTTGTGTACCACAGCCCATCTGGAGAGAGAGAGAGAGAGAGTATTGCTAGTGTTGTGTACCACAGCCCATTTGGAGAGAGAGAGAGAGAGAGTATTGCTAGTGTTGTGTACCACAGCCCATCTGGAGAGAGAGAGAGAGAGTATTGCTAGTGTTGTGTACCACAGCCCATCTGGAGAGAGAGAGAGAGAGTATTGCTAGTGTTGTGTACCACAGCCCATCTGGAGAGAGAGAGAGAGAGAGTATTGCTAGTGTTGTGTACCACAGCCCATTTGGAGAGAGAGAGAGAGAGTATTGCTAGTGTTGTGTACCACAGCCCATTTGGAGAGAGAGAGAGAGAGTATTGCTAGTGTTGTGTACCACAGCCCATCTGGAGAGAGAGAGAGAGAGAGTATTGCTAGTGTTGTGTACCACAGCCCATCTGGAGAGAGAGAGAGAGAGAGTATTGCTAGTGTTGTGTACCACAGCCCATCTGGAGAGAGAGAGAGAGAGTATTGCTAGTGTTGTGTACCACAGCCCATTTGGAGAGAAAGAGAGAGAGTATTGCTAGTATTGTGTACCACAGCCCATTTGGAGAGAGAGAGAGAGAGTATTGCTAGTGTTGTGTACCACAGCCCATTTGGAGAGAGAGAGAGAGAGAGTATTGCTAGTGTTGTGTACCACAGCCCATCTGGAGAGAGAGAGAGAGAGAGTATTGCTAGTGTTGTGTACCACAGCCCATCTGGAGAGAGAGAGAGAGAGAGTATTGCTAGTGTTGTGTACCACAGCCCATTTGGAGAGAGAGAGAGAGAGTATTGCTAGTGTTGTGTACCACAGCCCATCTGGAGAGAGAGAGAGAGAGAGAGTATTGCTAGTGTTGTGTACCACAGCCCATCTGGAGAGAGAGAGAGAGAGTATTGCTAGTGTTGTGTACCACAGCCCATTTGGAGAGAGAGAGAGAGAGTATTGCTAGTGTTGTGTACCACAGCCCATTTGGAGAGAGAGAGAGAGTATTGCTAGTGTTGTGTACCACAGCCCATTTGTCGGCTCGGCGTGCCGCTGTGGTTTCTGCAACGTGTAGAACACTTTAAAACCTAAATCTGGTTGGTTAATCCCATGGGACTAATGTCTAACCCTCGTACACCTAAGTGTCTGGTAGCCGGCTCGTCGTGGTTGCAAAGGGAGGGTATATATTACTGGAAACTTTCAACGTTTACCAGTAAACTACCAGATATTTTGGATTTGATGTAATCTTTCACAAGACATCTAGTGGCCGTTTTGGGTACTTCAGATTATCACAGGTGTGTAATTATCTCTGGCCCTCTGTGTGGCCTTATCACATGTAAAATATATACAATAATGAAATATTTTAAAACAAAAAATAGAATGACAAAGCTTTAAAACATGATCCTAGATATAAACAATCAACTTAGTGAATACCATCGGTGTTTAATATGAGGGTTTCAGCACGACATTTCCTTCATATATTTTGACACACTTATTTATTTTACTATGTCAATATGTATTTGTTGTCAATGTTTTTGCGTCAAACTGGTGGCAGTTGTGAACACGGTCAATAGTTGGAAGAGTTGCAGAGTTAATTGAAAAGAATGCCATTGTTGATTAGATACTTTTTTCATTAATTAGGCTATTTTCTCTTGAACCATATGGTCTATCTACTAGAAACTCATAGACAATATGGACACAGATATAATAAAATAATATTATGAATACATTTTTTAAAAGTTATTCAAGTATAAATTACCAAAGTTACCATAGATTGCCATAGCTTTTCTGTTAATTACCAAAATTACTGAAGATTCTGGTAACTTTTGTAAATTACCGGTAGCTTTGCAACCCTGGTCATGCATCCTGGTTGGAAGATTCCAGAAATCACAAAGGAATAGGCAGGAAATCCGGAATCCTCCAACCGGGATTTCTGGAAAACCTGCGAATTTTGGCAAAGATTGTTTCAACCCTAACAAGGAGAAGTGCTCTCTGTCTACTCTTGGGACACCAAGAGACATCAGAACAACCGCTGATGGCTCAGTGTGTCGAGGTCCAACCACAGTTGTAACTGATGTTTAAACTCAACTATAAATACCGGTATGAACACCATTTTTTGGGGGGTCGGATGGACCAAAAGGCGTTAACTTCCTTGTTTCTCCACGTCGACCACTAAGAGGACATAGAACAACCATCCAGTGTCCCGGTAAGCCTGACTAACCATACACATCGCCAAGAGCCAAGCCCACTAGCATTTCTTCTCCGCTGATCAATTTGATTTGTACAAATGCCCCTCATTTTGACGTCATCACAAACAACCTCTAGCACAAACAACTTCTAGGTTGGGCAGTTTTAGACTGAATGTATGGAGCGATCGATAGAGCAGCGAAATTCAATCCAGCATGAGTTGTCAGTCAAGTGTCCCGGTCCAACCATAGAACAACCGTTCAGTGTGTCCCAGTTTATAGTGCCCTATTGTTGACTATGGACCCTGGTATATAGTGCACTATAAAGGGAATAGTGAACCATTTTTGGATGCAATCTGCAATTGATCTGTCTTCACTCAACTATGTACCCTACCAGTGAAAAGTTTGGACACTCACTCATTCCAGGTTTTTTTTTTAATTGTACTATTTTCTACATTGTAGATTAATAGTGAAGACATCAAAACTATGAAATAACACATATGGAATCACGTAGTAACCAAAAAAGGGTTAAACAAATCAAAATATATTTTAGATTTGAGATTCTTCAAAGTAGCCACTTTTTGCCTTGATGACAGCTTTGCACACTCTTGGCATTCTCTCAACCAGCTTCATGAGGTAGTCACCTGGAATGCATTTCACTTAACAGGTGTGCCTTCTTAAAAGTTAATTTGTGGAATTTCTTACCTTCTTAATGTGTTCGAGGCAATCAGTTGTGTTGTGACAAGATAGGGGTGGTATACAGAAGATAGCCCTATTTGGTAAAAGACCACATCCATATTATGGCACCAGCTCTAATAAGCGAAGAGAAATGACAGTCCATCATTACTTTAAG
Source organism: Coregonus lavaretus (assembly GCF_964263955.1). Classification (NCBI taxonomy): domain Eukaryota; kingdom Metazoa; phylum Chordata; class Actinopteri; order Salmoniformes; family Salmonidae; genus Coregonus; species Coregonus lavaretus. The sequence continues at coordinate 3,609,895 of NC_140001.1, forward strand.
ACATGAACGTCAGTCAATCTGGAACATTTCAAGAACTTTGAAAGTTTCTTCAATTGCAGTCGCAAAAACCATGAAGCGCTATGATGAAACTGGCTCTCATGAGGACCACCACAGGAAAGGAAGACCCAGAGTTACCTCTGCTGCAGAGGATAAGTTCATTAAAGTTACCAGCCTCAGAAATTGCAGCCCAAATAAATGCTTCACAGAGTTCAAGTAACAGACACATCTCAACATCAACTGTTCAGAGAAGACTGCGTGAATCAGGCCTTCATGGTCGAATTGCTGCAAAGAAACCACTACTAAAGGACACCAATAGGAAGAAGAGACTTGCTTGGGCCAAGAAACACGAGCAATGGACATTAGACCGGTGGAAATCTGTCGTTTGGTCTGATGAGTCCAAATTTGAGATTTTTGGTTCCAACCGCCTACACTCGATCCCTCCGATGTCAACAACTACAGACCAGTATCCCTTCTTTCTTTTCTCTCCAAAACCCGTGAGCGTGCAGTCTCTAGCCAACTCTCCTGCTATCTCTCTCAGAATTACCTTTTTGATTCAAACCAGTCAGGTTTCAAGACTGGTCATTCAACTGAGACTGCTCTTCTCTGTGTCACGGAGGCTCTCCGCACTGCTAAAGCTAACTCTCTCCTCTGCTCTTATCCTTCTAGACCTATCCGCTGCCTTTGATACTATGAACCATCAGATCCTCCTTTTCACCCTCTCCGAGTTGGGCATCTCCGGCGCGGCTCACTCTTGGATTGCGTCCTACCTGACAGGTCGCTCCTACCAGGTGGCGTGGCGAGAATCTGTCTCCGCACCACGTGCTCTCACCACTGGTGTCCCCCAGGGCTCAATTCTAGGCCCTCTCCTATTCTCTCTATACAACAAGTCACTTGGCTCTGTCATATCCTCACATGGTCTCTCCTATCATTGCTAAGCAGACGACACACAATTAATCTTCTCCTTTCCCCCTTCTGATAACCAGGTGGCGAATCGCATCTCTGCATGTCTGGCAGACATATCAGTGTGGATGTCAGATCACCACCTCAAGCTGAACCTCGACAAGACGGAGCTGCTCTTCCTCCCGGGGAAGGACTGCCCGCTTCATGATCTCGCCATCACGATTGACAACTCTGTTGTATCCTCCTCCCAGAGTGCAAAGAGCCTTGGCGTGACCCTGGACAACACCCTGTCGTTCTCCGCTAACATCAAGGCGGTGACCCGATCCTGCAGGTTCATGCTCTACAACATTCGCAGAGTACGACCCTGCCTTACACAGGAAGCGGCACAGGTCCTAATCCAGGCACTTGTCATCTCCCGTCTGAATTACTGCAACTCACTGTTTGCTGGGCTCCCTGCCTGTGCCATTAAACCCCTACAACTCATCCAGAACGCTGCAGCCCGTCTGGTGTTCAACCTTCCCAAGTTCTCTCATGTCACCCCGCTCCTCCGCACACTTCACTGGCTTCAAGTTGAAGCTTGCATCTGCTACAAGACAATGGTGCTTGCCTACGGAGCTGTGAGGGGAACGGCACCTCCTTACCTTCAGGCTCTGATCAGTCCCTACATCCAAACAAGGGCATTGCATTCTTCCACCTCTGGCCTGCTGGTCCCCCTACCTCTGCGGAAGCACAGTTCTCGCTCAGCCCAGTCAAAACTGTTCGCTGCTCTGGCTTCCCAATGGTGGAACAAGCTCCCTCACGATGCCAGGACAGCGGAGTCACTGACCACCTTCCGGAGACACTTGAAACCCTACCTCTTTAAGGAATCCCTGGGATAGTATAAAAGTAATCCTTCTACGTTACGCCATCCCATCTGGTTTGCGCTTAGTGGGACTATAATCTGTTTTTCAACAGGACAATGACCCAACACACCTCCAAGAAGGAGAGTGATTGAGTGCTGCATCAGATGACCTGGCCTCCACAATCACCAGACCTCAACCTAATTGACTTGGTTTGGGATGAGTCGGGACCATTAGAGTGAAGGAAAAGCAGCCAACAAGTGCTCAGCAAATATGGGAACTCCTTCAAGACTGTTGGAAAATCATTCCAGGTGAAGCTTGTTAGACATTACTGCACTGTCGGAGCTAGAAGCACAAGGATTCCGCTACACCCACAATAACATCTGCTAAACACGTTTATGTGACCAATAAAATGTCATTTGATTTGATTTGATTTGGTTGAGAGAATGCCCAGAGTGTGCAAAGCTGTCATCAAGGCAAAGGGTAGCTACTTTGAGGAATCTAAAATCTTAAATATATTTTGATTTCTTTAATACTTTTTTGGTTACTACATGATTCCATGTGTGTTATTTCATAGTTTTGATGTCTTCACTATTATTCTACAATGTAGAAAATAGTAAAAATAAAGAAAAACCCTTGAATGAGTAGGTGTGAGTACTCTATATACAACATCTCTGTCTAGACCTAGTCCACTATCTACTCTGTAGGCAAGCACCACTGTGTGACACAGAACCTTTACCATATTTGATGTGTTGTCACTGCTGCTTAGACCAAAAAGAGATCCGGCCTACTTTATTTGTATGTCTCCTCCCTCTCTCTCGCTCTCACACTGTCCCTCCAGTCAGTTATTGTGTCATGAACCATCGGCCCTACCTCTCCTGTCTCCCCCTCAATCTCCTCCTCCTGAAAGTACACTGTTCTGCTTGGCTCTGACAAGTTGGAATTGTTAAGGTTAATTAGATAGGGAAACCGGAAACAAGGACCAAGTGCTCTTCAACCTGTTTTTCCTCTCTCCTCTTCTTTTATTTTTAATTTAATTATTTTTTTGTGGTTTGCTGAATGTGAGTGGTTCTGATTAAACGCTATCTAGTCTAAACCTAATGTGGGTTAAAGTTTGTTGTGTCAGTCAAACGAGCTGTAGTGATATAACAGGCTTTAATTTAGCAGGCTTAGCTAACCGTCTGTCGAAATGTTGGGGGGAACTACTTAGCTGTGCAGCCAGTTAGCTCTGTAGCCAGTTAGCTCTGTAGCCAGTTAGCCTAGCTGTGCAGCCAGTTAGCCTAACTGCGCAGTCAGTTAGCTGTGTAGCCAGTTAGCCTAGCTCTGCCGCCCGGCTTTTGTGTGCCGTTCATGCAAAAGGCCCCCTTTATACAAATCAACTGGCAGATGACAGACAATGATGAAAATGTGATTCTTTGAAGTTGTAATGGCCATTGAAATGTGTGAAACTCTTCTATTGAAAGGGGGAGCGCCCTGGAAAGCCCTCCAATCTTGGGTGGCTGTGGCCCTGCGTGCTGGGAGGTTTGTCTTGGTTTTGTCACTGACTTCCCGTCGCTTGTTTGTTAATTCCCAGAAGAATTGGACCAGGTCCTCTATAGGGTGCTGAATGAGCTTCAGTTGGACCAACCAGAAATATGCATATATTTTATATCCAAAGATTATAGCCCTCCACTCCTGCACCACCAGGGACCAGGCTAATTGTGCTCAAGGTCTTTGTGTTCCATTTAGGTCAAGGTATGTTAACTAATTGTCTGTATTTTATTATTTTGTTATTCAAAACCTAGCTAGGCAACATGAAATCTCGATTTGCATATTTGCGTACGTTTGTTGGACTATTATTTTTAGGCTAAATCCTTTATTTTTATTTTTAAAGTAGGTCTAACTAGGCTTCATTTTTTTTATTACAAAATAATGAGTAGCTTAAACTGTCCGAAACTAATGGAAACAGGGAAGTTATAGCTGAAGTTTTCCAATAAGAAATTATTGTTTTCGTAACTTGACCCAACTGCCAACCCTTGGGCCTCCTAAGTGGCCCAGCGTCGTCCAGGGTAGGGGAGGGAATGGCCGGCAGGGATGTAGCTCAGTTGGTAGAGCATGGCGCTTGCAACGCCAGGGTTGTGGGTTCAATTCCCACGGCAGGCCAGTATGAAAAATGCATGCACTCACTAACTGTAAGTCGCTCTGGATAAGTGCGTCTGCTAAATGACTAAAAATGTTTTTAAAAAATTATGCCAGCCATTCGCTGTGTTCCTGATAGGATCATACATCTAACGCAAGGTGTGTTAGCCAACCATTTCAGAGGTGTTAGGAGTCAATGTGTCTCAACAGAGTTAATGTCTTATTTAATAATGACATCTATACATTGAAACCAGTTAGGTGGAGTTTGCGTTCTCCACCTCTCTCTCCCTGCGTTCTAGAACTGGAAAGCTGCAAAAACAGGTGACGTGACTTTGTGCACTGCTAGCTCTGCTCTGTTGTCAGTCGAAGAGAAATCCGTGAAATGTGGACAAATTCTTTGTTTTATTGAAAGCGAGTTAGCTGTTTTTTTAAATCAAAAGTACTATCGGTTTTGAGTCAGGAAACGTGTACTTTTCCACCTAAAAATATTGCGATTATGTTATATAATTATTTAATGTGTCTGACAGCAACAACAGTGGAGATGAGGAACACCATGTGTGTCTTGTGGGGGGAAGTGTGCGAAAGAAAAAAAATAGGAGGAAAAGTGAAGACTGTAGTCTAGCGTTATTACAATGAACACAAATACCAACGCAACATGTAAAGTGTTGGTCCCATGTTTCATGAGCTGAAATAAAAGATCCCAGAGAATTGAATGTTCCTTTCTCTACCATAAGCCGCCTCCAACGTCATTTTTTGAGAATTTGGCAGTACGTCGAACCGGCCTCACAACCGCAGACCATGTGTAACCACGCCAGCCCAGGACCTCCACATCCGGCTTCTTCAACTGCGGGATCATCTGTGGCCAGCCACCCGAACAGCTGATGAAACTGAGGAGTATTAAAAGTAATAAAGATATTTTGTGGCAAAAAAAAACTCATTCTGATTGGCTGGGCCTGGCTCCCAAGTGGGTGGCCCAGTCTCCCCAGCGGGTGGGCCTATGCCCTCTCAGGCCCACCCTTGGCTGAGCCCCTGCCCAGTCATATGAAATCCATAGATTAGGGCCTAATACACTTATTTCAATTGACCGATTTCCTTACATGAACTTTAACTCAGTAAAAAATAGTTGAAATTGTCGCATGTTGCGTTTATATTTTTGTTCAGTATAGTTATACGAAGCAAATAACCTACAAACATGTCTGATGAAGAAAACTACTGGAGGGCTACCAAGGTTTCTAATCTGTAATACATTTTTCATGGCCATGGGGTCAGAACTAATTATATTGTTAGGATACTCATGGCCACTATCTACGGGGGGAGGTGGGGTTATGAATACACAATAGACCAGACTACACGCAACCTAATAGGCCTACACCAGGGGGGTTCCTGGGGCCATGTATTTCATGCTAATAGCCCTACACCAGGGGGTTCCTGGGGCCATGCATTTCATGCTAATAGCCCTACACCAGGGGGTTCCTGGGGCCATGTATTTCATGCTAATAGGGCTACACCAGGTGGTTCCTGGGGCCATGTATTTCATGCTAATAGGGCTACACCAGGCGGTTCCTGGGGCCATGTATTTCATGCTAATAGGCCTACACCTGGGGGTTCCTGGGGCCATGTATTTCATGCTAATAGGCCTACACCTGGGGGTTCCTGGGGCCATGTATTTCATGCTAATAGGCCTACACCTGGGGGTTCCTGGGGCCATGTATTTCATGCTAATAGGCCTACACCAGGGGGTTCCTGGGACCATGTATTTCATGCTAATAGGCCTACACCAGGGGGTTCCTGGGGCCATGTATTTCATGCTAATAGGCCTACACCAGGGGGTTCCTGGGGCCATGTATTTCATGCTAATAGGCCTACACCAGGGGGTTCCTGGGACCATGTATTTCATGCTAATAGGCCTACACCAGGGGGTTCATGGGACCATGCATTTCATGCTAATAGGCCTACACCAGGTCGGCTATACAGTTATTAAAAGCATGAAATGTTGTCATGGAAATAAAACATGGCTATCCAACACATCAGACATTGGAGATTATGATTAGGAAATAAAGCGAGTAGACCCAATCCTAAAGTAATTAAAATGCAACAACTCATTTTTATTATGTCTATTCTGCAATGTAAGGAGACACAATTACAATGTAAGATGATACAATGACTGTCTATTATCTCAACATACAGCAGGCTAACCACTAGAATGCCTAGGCTTCAACACAATAGATTCAACTCAAACTGCAATGATTAGGCCACATAACTCCAGACGCTTGGTTTGATGCTTTCTCTTCTCCAAAGTGCCTCTGTATTTTACATTTAGCAGACGCTCTTATCCAGGGCGACTTACAGTTAGTGAGTGCATACATCTTTCATACTGGCCCCCCGTGGGAATCGAACCCACAACCCTGGTGTTGCAAGCGCCATGCTCTACCAACTGAGCTACACGGGAGCTACTTCATGATCTGCAGATCAGTAACTTTGTGGTTGTGAACGTGATTAATCCAAATGCGGTAGTCCAGTACATTTGTTTTGGCTTAGCAAGCTAGCTACCCCCAGTTTTAGTTTAAGTGTTTTGCAATATTGGAGGACAGGTGTCGTAACTGACATTTTTGTATTGTGCTTGATTATCCACTAGTAGTTTGAGAAATATGCACTGATCATCAAAATGATCTCCCGAATAGTTTTGAAAGATGTTGTGTTGTCAGAATTTTGGGTGAGCTGTTGTAACTTCTCAAGGGATATGTTCTGTGTTGGACTGTGATGTTATGCCTTTCATTGACACCTGGTATGGCTACACCCTAACACAAGGAAATTGTGTTCCGGAACTGTTGATGTATTGAAAGAACTGTTGAGTAAACAAATTGGTTGTATTATCACCTCCCACAACATAAGGGACATGTAAGCATTTCTTCCTTGAGTTCTTCCCAGTGAAATCAGAGGTGGATCTCCCCTGCAGCTGCTCGTATTAAATATGTTTCTATTATATCATCAAATAGCCTCTAATACAGTATAATAATAGCCTTAATGTTGGATCGAATTTTCCACAGCAATGTGGTTCAGAGGTTCAAGAGTTTTACTCTTGAGTTCAGGCTCACGAGTGGCATTGTTGCTGTCATTATAGTTTCCTTTGTTTTGTTTTTCTGCCACTACATATTTCGGTTTATCAGAGGATGCCTTCAGGCTTGGAACTACAGTTTTTGGCAAATGGGCATGATAAGTTAGCAAGGAGGGGCTGAGTGAATCAAGGATCATAAGCTCAGTAGCTAGCTACTTTGAATGGGAGTGTTGTAACGTTAGCTAGCTTGCTACAATTAGTAGCTAACGTTAATGACGTAAAAGATGGTGACAGTAGGCTACAACACATCAATGCCACTGATGTCTGTCAACCCTATAATTTCAGTTCGAATCCTCCTCTCCTGTTTTGGCAGGGCTCCAGATCCAGTCCATGTGAACACAGAAGGAACAGCTGTGTCTTTAAGTATTTCAGTAGAAGGAACAGCTGTGTCTTTAAGTATTTCAGTAGAAGGAACAGCTATGTATTTAAGTCTTTCAGTAGAAGGAACAGCTGTGTCTTTAAGTCTTTCAGCATAAAGAACAGCTGTGTCTTTAAGTCTTTCAGTAGAAGGAACAGCTGTGTCTTTAAGTCTTTCAGTAGAAGGAACAGCTGTGTCTTTAAGTCTTTCAGCTGAAGGAACAGCTGTGTCTTTAAGTCTTTCAGTAGAAGGAACAGCTGTGTCTTTAAGTCTTTCAGTAGAAGGAACAGCTGTGTCTTTAAGTCTTTCAGTAGAAGGAACAGCTGTGTCTTTAAGTCTTTCAGTAGAAGGAACAGCTGTGTCTTTAAGTCTTTCAGTAGAAGGAACAGCTGTGTCTTGAAGTCTTTCAGTAGAAGGAACAGCTGTGTCTTTAAGTCTTTCAGCATAAAGAACAGCTGTGTCTTTAAGTCTTTCAGTAGAAGGAACAGCTGTGTCTTTAAGTCTTTCAGCAGAAGGAACAGCTGTGTCTTTAAGTCTTTCAGTAGAAGGAACAGCTGTGTCTTTAAGTCTTTCAGTAGAAGGAACAGCTGTGTCTTTAAGTCTTTCAGTAGAAGGAACAGCTGTGTCTTTAAGTCTTTCAGTAGAAGGAACAGCTGTGTCTTTAAGTCTTTCAGTAGAAGGAACAGCTGTGTCTTTAAGTCTTTCAGTAGAAGGAACAGCTGTGTCTTTAAGTCTTTCAGTAGAAGGAACAGCTGTGTCTTTAAGTCTTTCAGTAGAAGGAACAGCTGTGTCTTTAAGTCTTTCAGTAGAAGGAACAGCTGTGTCTTTAAGTCTTTCAGTAGAAGGTACAGCTGTGTCTTTAAGTCTTTCAGTAGAAGGAACAGCTGTGTCTTTAAGTCTTTCAGTAGAAGGAACAGCTGTGTCTTTAAGTCTTTCAGCAGAAGGAACAGCTGTGTCTTTAAGTCTTTCAGCAGAAGGAACAGCTGTGTCTTTAAGTCTTTCAGTAGAAGGAACAGCTGTGTCTTTAAGTCTTTCAGTAGAAGGAACAGCTGTGTCTTTAAGTCTTTCAGTAGAAGGAACAGCTGTGTCTTTAAGTCTTTCAGCAGAAGGAACAGCTGTGTCTTTAAGTCTTTCAGCAGAAGGAACAGCTGTGTCTTTAAGTCTTTCAGTAGAAGGAACAGCTGTGTCTTTAAGTCTTTCAGTAGAAGGAACAGCTGTGTCTTTAAGTCTTTCAGTAGAAGGAACAGCTGTGTCTTTAAGTCTTTCAGTAGAAGGAACAGCTGTGTCTTTAAGTCTTTCAGTAGAAGGAACAGCTGTGTCTTTAAGTCTTTCAGTAGAAGGAACAGCTGTGTCTTTAAGTATTTCAGTAGAAGGAACAGCTATGTCTTTAAGTATTTCAGTAGAAGGAACAGCTGTGTCTTTAAGTCTTTCAGCATAAAGAACAGCTGTGTCTTTAAGTCTTTCAGTAGAAGGAACAGCTGTGTCTTTAAGTATTTCAGCAGAAGGAACAGCTGTGTCTTTAAGTCTTTCAGTAGAAGGAACAGCTGTGTCTTTAAGTCTTTCAGTAGAAGGAACAGCTGTGTCTTTAAGTCTTTCAGTAGAAGGAACAGCTGTGTCTTGAAGTCTTTCAGTAGAAGGAACAGCTGTGTCTTTAAGTCTTTCAGTAGAAGGAACAGCTGTGTCTTTAAGTCTTTCAGCAGAAGGAACAGCTGTGTCTTTAAGTCTTTCAGCAGAAGGAACAGCTGTGTCTTTAAGTCTTTCAGTAGAAGGAACAGCTGTGTCTTTAAGTCTTTCAGTAGAAGGAACAGCTGTGTCTTTAAGTCTTTCAGTAGAAGGAACAGCTGTGTCTTTAAGTCTTTCAGCAGAAGGAACAGCTGTGTCTTTAAGTCTTTCAGTAGAAGGAACAGCTGTGTCTTTAAGTCTTTCAGTAGAAGGAACAGCTGTGTCTTTAAGTCTTTCAGTAGAAGGAACAGCTGTGTCTTTAAGTCTTTCAGCAGAAGGAACAGCTGTGTCTTTAAGTCTTTCAGCAGAAGGAACAGCTGTGTCTTTAAGTCTTTCAGTAGAAGGAACAGCTGTGTCTTTAAGTCTTTCAGTAGAAGGAACAGCTGTGTCTTTAAGTCTTTCAGTAGAAGGAACAGCTGTGTCTTTAAGTCTTTCAGCAGAAGGAACAGCTGTGTCTTTAAGTCTTTCAGCAGAAGGAACAGCTGTGTCTTTAAGTCTTTCAGTAGAAGGAACAGCTGTGTCTTTAAGTCTTTCAGTAGAAGGAACAGCTGTGTCTTTAAGTCTTTCAGTAGAAGGAACAGCTGTGTCTTTAAGTCTTTCAGTAGAAGGAACAGCTGTGTCTTTAAGTCTTTCAGTAGAAGGAACAGCTGTGTCTTTAAGTCTTTCAGTAGAAGGAACAGCTGTGTCTTTAAGTATTTCAGTAGAAGGAACAGCTATGTCTTTAAGTCTTTCAGTAGAAGGAACAGCTGTGTCTTTAAGTCTTTCAGCATAAAGAACAGCTGTGTCTTTAAGTCTTTCAGTAGAAGGAACAGCTGTGTCTTTAAGTATTTCAGCAGAAGGAACAGCTGTGTCTTTAAGTCTTTCAGTAGAAGGAACAGCTGTGTCTTTAAGTCTTTCAGTAGAAGGAACAGCTGTGTCTTTAAGTCTTTCAGTAGAAGGAACAGCTGTGTCTTTAAGTCTTTCAGTAGAAGGAACAGCTGTGTCTTTAAGTCTTTCAGTAGAAGGAACAGCTGTGTCTTTAAGTCTTTCAGTAGAAGGAACAGCTGTGTCTTTAAGTCTTTCAGTAGAAGGAACAGCTGTGTCTTTAAGTCTTTCAGTAGAAGGAACAGCTGTGTCTTTAAGTCTTTCAGTAGAAGGAACAGCTGTGTCTTTAAGTCTTTCAGTAGAAGGAACAGCTGTGTCTTGAAGTCTTTCAGTAGAAGGAACAGCTGTGTCTTGAAGTCTTTCAGTAGAAGGAACAGCTGTGTCTTGAAGTCTTTCAGTAGAAGGAACAGCTGTGTCTTTAAGTCTTTCAGCATAAAGAACAGCTGTGTCTTTAAGTCTTTCAGTAGAAGGAACAGCTGTGTCTTTAAGTCTTTCAGCAGAAGGAACAGCTGTGTCTTTAAGTCTTTCAGTAGAAGGAACAGCTGTGTCTTTAAGTCTTTCAGTAGAAGGAACAGCTGTGTCTTTAAGTCTTTCAGTAGAAGGAACAGCTGTGTCTTTAAGTCTTTCAGCAGAAGGAACAGCTGTGTCTTTAAGTCTTTCAGCAGAAGGAACAGCTGTGTCTTTAAGTCTTTCAGTAGAAGGAACAGCTGTGTCTTTAAGTCTTTCAGTAGAAGGAACAGCTGTGTATTTAAGTCTTTCAGTAGAAGGAACAGCTGTGTCTTTAAGTCTTTCAGTAGAAGGAACAGCTGTGTCTTTAAGTCTTTCAGCAGAAGGAACAGCTGTGTCTTTAAGTCTTTCAGTAGAAGGAACAGCTGTGTCTTTAAGTCTTTCAGCAGAAGGAACAGCTGTGTCTTTAAGTCTTTCAGTAGAAGGAACAGCTGTGTCTTTAAGTCTTTCAGTAGAAGGAACAGCTGTGTCTTTAAGTCTTTCAGTAGAAGGAACAGCTGTGTCTTTAAGTCTTTCAGTAGAAGGAACAGCTGTGTCTTTAAGTCTTTCAGTAGAAGGAACAGCTGTGTCTTTAAGTCTTTCAGTAGAAGGAACAGCTGTGTCTTTAAGTATTTCAGTAGAAGGAACAGCTATGTCTTTAAGTCTTTCAGTAGAAGGAACAGCTGTGTCTTTAAGTCTTTCAGCATAAAGAACAGCTGTGTCTTTAAGTCTTTCAGTAGAAGGAACAGCTGTGTCTTTAAGTATTTCAGCAGAAGGAACAGCTGTGTCTTTAAGTCTTTCAGTAGAAGGAACAGCTGTGTCTTTAAGTCTTTCAGTAGAAGGAACAGCTGTGTCTTTAAGTCTTTCAGTAGAAGGAACAGCTGTGTCTTTAAGTCTTTCAGCTGAAGGAACAGCTGTGTCTTTAAGTATTTCAGTAGAAGGAACAGCTGTGTCTTTAAGTCTTTCAGTAGAAGGAACAGCTGTGTCTTTAAGTCTTTCAGTAGAAGGAACAGCTGTGTCTTTAAGTCTTTCAGTAGAAGGAACAGCTGTGTCTTTAAGTCTTTCAGTAGAAGGAACAGCTGTGTCTTTAAGTCTTTCAGTAGAAGGAACAGCTGTGTCTTTAAGTCTTTCAGTAGAAGGAACAGCTGTGTCTTTAAGTCTTTCAGTAGAAGGAACAGCTGTGTCTTGAAGTCTTTCAGTAGAAGGAACAGCTGTGTCTTTAAGTCTTTCAGTAGAAGGAACAGCTGTGTCTTTAAGTCTTTCAGCATAAAGAACAGCTGTGTCTTTAAGTCTTTCAGTAGAAGGAACAGCTGTGTCTTTAAGTCTTTCAGCAGAAGGAACAGCTGTGTCTTTAAGTCTTTCAGTAGAAGGAACAGCTGTGTCTTTAAGTCTTTCAGTAGAAGGAACAGCTGTGTCTTTAAGTCTTTCAGTAGAAGGAACAGCTGTGTCTTGAAGTCTTTCAGCAGAAGGAACAGCTGTGTCTTTAAGTCTTTCAGCAGAAGGAACAGCTGTGTCTTTAAGTCTTTCAGTAGAAGGAACAGCTGTGTCTTTAAGTCTTTCAGTAGAAGGAACAGCTGTGTCTTTAAGTCTTTCAGTAGAAGGAACAGCTGTGTCTTTAAGTCTTTCAGTAGAAGGAACAGCTGTGTCTTGAAGTCTTTCAGCAGAAGGAACAGCTGTGTCTTTAAGTCTTTCAGTAGAAGGAACAGCTGTGTCTTTAAGTCTTTCAGCAGAAGGAACAGCTGTGTCTTTAAGTCTTTCAGTAGAAGGAACAGCTGTGTCTTTAAGTCTTTCAGTAGAAGGAACAGCTGTGTCTTTAAGTCTTTCAGTAGAAGGAACAGCTGTGTCTTTAAGTCTTTCAGTAGAAGGAACAGCTGTGTCTTTAAGTCTTTCAGTAGAAGGAACAGCTGTGTCTTTAAGTCTTTCAGTAGAAGGAACAGCTGTGTCTTTAAGTATTTCAGTAGAAGGAACAGCTATGTCTTTAAGTCTTTCAGTAGAAGGAACAGCTGTGTCTTTAAGTATTTCAGCAGAAGGAACAGCTGTGTCTTTAAGTCTTTCAGTAGAAGGAACAGCTGTGTCTTTAAGTCTTTCAGTAGAAGGAACAGCTGTGTCTTTAAGTCTTTCAGTAGAAGGAACAGCTGTGTCTTTAAGTCTTTCAGCTGAAGGAACAGCTGTGTCTTTAAGTATTTCAGTAGAAGGAACAGCTGTGTCTTTAAGTCTTTCAGTAGAAGGAACAGCTGTGTCTTTAAGTCTTTCAGTAGAAGGAACAGCTGTGTCTTTAAGTCTTTCAGTAGAAGGAACAGCTGTGTCTTTAAGTCTTTCAGTAGAAGGAACAGCTGTGTCTTTAAGTCTTTCAGTAGAAGGAACAGCTGTGTCTTTAAGTCTTTCAGTAGAAGGAACAGCTGTGTCTTTAAGTCTTTCAGTAGAAGGAACAGCTGTGTCTAAGTCTTTCAGTAGAAGGAACAGCTGTGTCTTGAAGTCTTTCAGTAGAAGGAACAGCTGTGTCTTTAAGTCTTTCAGTAGAAGGAACAGCTGTGTCTTTAAGTCTTTCAGTAGAAGGAACAGCTGTGTCTTTAAGTCTTTCAGCATAAAGAACAGCTGTGTCTTTAAGTCTTTCAGTAGAAGGAACAGCTGTGTCTTTAAGTCTTTCAGTAGAAGGAACAGCTGTGTCTTTAAGTCTTTCAGTAGAAGGAACAGCTGTGTCTTTAAGTCTTTCAGTAGAAGGAACAGCTGTGTCTTTAAGTCTTTCAGTAGAAGGAACAGCTGTATCTTTAAGTCTTTCAGTAGAAGGAACAGCTGTGTCTTTAAGTCTTTCAGTAGAAGGAACAGCTGTGTCTTTAAGTCTTTCAGTAGAAGGAACAGCTGTGTCTTTAAGTCTTTCAGTAGAAGGAACAGCTGTGTCTTTAAGTCTTTCAGCAGAAGGAACAGCTGTGTCTTTAAGTCTTTCAGCAGAAGGAACAGCTGTGTCTTTAAGTCTTTCAGTAGAAGGAACAGCTGTGTCTTTAAGTCTTTCAGTAGAAGGAACAGCTGTGTCTTTAAGTCTTTCAGTAGAAGGAACAGCTGTGTCTTTAAGTCTTTCAGTAGAAGGAACAGCTGTGTCTTTAAGTCTTTCAGCAGAAGGAACAGCTGTGTCTTTAAGTCTTTCAGTAGAAGGAACAGCTGTGTCTTTAAGTCTTTCAGTAGAAGGAACAGCTGTGTCTTTAAGTCTTTCAGTAGAAGGAACAGCTGTGTCTTTAAGTCTTTCAGTAGAAGGAACAGCTGTGTCTTTAAGTCTTTCAGTAGAAGGAACAGCTGTGTCTTTAAGTCTTTCAGTAGAAGGAACAGCTGTGTCTTTAAGTCTTTCAGTAGAAGGAACAGCTGTGTCTTTAAGTCTGATTTTATTTCACTTTACAAGTCATTGTCCATTAAGTGCTTACTACACACACATAGATTGGCTGTAGGAGTGTTTAAATTGTATTGACAGTTTTATTTTTTTATAGCTACTAGCAATCTTCTGCATCTGTCCGTAACTTTGAAGCGAAAACAGTGACGTTGTTGTTCCTTCATCCCTCTAGAAGTGACTGAACATTTTCAACATCTCCCTGACTGAGTCTGTAATACCAACATGTTTCAAGCAGACCACCATAGTCCCAGTGCCCAAGGACACTAAGATAACCTGCCTAAATGACTACCGACCCGTAGCACTCACGTCTGTAGCCATGAAGTGCTTTGAAAGGCTGGTCACGGCTCACATCAACACCATTATCCCAGAAACCCTAGACCCCACTCCAATTTGCATACCGCCCCAACAGATCCACAGATGATGCAATCTCTATTGCACTCCACACTGCCCTTTCCCACCTGGACAAGAGGAACACCTACGTGAGAATGCTATTCATTGACTACAGCTCAGCGTTCAACACCATAGTGCCCTCAAAGCTCATCACTAAGCTAAGGATCCTGGGACTAAACACCTCCCTCTGCAACTGGATCCTGGACTTCCTGACGGGCCGCCCCCAGGTGGTAAGGGTAGGAAACAACACATCTGCCACACTGATCCTCAACACGGGGGCCCTTCAGGGGTGCGTGCTCAGTCCCCTCCTGTACTCCCTGTTCACCCATGACTGCATGGCCAAGCACGACTCCAACACCATCATTAAGTTTGCAGACGACGCAACAGTGGTAGGCCTGATCACAGAAAACGATGAGACAGCCTATAGGGAGGAGGTCAGCGACCTGGCCGTGTGGTGCCAGGATAACAACCTATCCCTCAACGTGACCAAGACAAAGGAGATGATTGTGGGCTACAGGAAAAAAAAGAGAATTGAGCACGCCCCCATTCTCATCGACGGGGCTGTAGTGGAACAGGTTGAGAGCTTCAAGTTCCTTGGTGTCCACATCACCAACAAACTATCATGGTCCAAACACACCAAGACAGTCGTGAAGAGGGCATGACAAAGCCTATTCCCCCTCAGGAGACTGAAAAGATTTGGCATGGGTCTTCAGATCCTCAAAAAATTATACAGCTGCACCATCGAGAGCATCCTGACTGGTTGCATCACCGCCTGGTATGGCAACTGCTTGGCCTCCGACCGCAAGGCACTACAGAGGGTAGTGCGTACGGCCCAGTACATCACTGGGGCCAAGCTTCCTGCCATCCAGGACCTCTATACCAGGCGGTGTCAGAGGAAGGCCCTCAAAATTGTCAAAGACTCCAGCCACCCTAGTCATAGACTGTTCTCTCTGCTACCGCACGGCAAGCGGTACCGGAGTGCCAAGTCTAGGTCCAAAAGACTTCTCAACAGCTTCTACCCCCAAGCCATAAGACTCCTGAACAGCTAATCATGGCTACGCGGACTATTTGCACTGCCCCCCCACCCCCACCCCCCACCCCATCTTTTTACGCTGCTGCTACTCTGTTAATTATTTATGCATAGTCACTTTAACTCTACCCACATGTACATATTACTTCAACTACCTCAACTAGCCGGTGCCCCCGCACATTGACTCTGCACCGGCATCCCCCTGTATATATAGCCTCCCTACTGTTATTTTATTTTACTTCTGCTCTTTTTTTCTCAACACTTTTTTGTTGTTGTTTTGTTTTACTTTTTTATTAAAATAAATGCACTGTTGGTTAAGGGCTGTAAGTAAGCATTTCACTGTAATGTCTGCACCTGTTGTATTCGGCGCATGTGGCCAATAAAATTTGATTTGATTTGAACAAACACCAGCTTGCTCTTGCTGACATCTCGTCGGTTTTCCACTTTTCAGAACTAACTTTAGGCTACCTGTGATAAGTCTTTCTACTTTTGCGCCAGCTCCTTCTCCCCCCACCCATAAAACTCACATCTGTGATGTCAAGCTTCAAATAAGGGCATGTACGTCACTGAGTTGCCCCACTAGAGTGCACATGCGCAGTTGTTACCCATCTCCACTGCTGTTGCAGTCAGACACATAAAATAATGATATCAAATAATAGCAATATTTTTGGTGGAAAAGTAAACATTTATTGACTCAAAACCGATTGTACTTTTGATATAAATTTATAATTCGGACATACGCTTTCAATAAAACATACGCTTTCCAGTTTTAGACTGCAGTGAGAGAGAGTGGAGAAGGCAAACTCCACCTAACTAGTTTCAACGTATGGAATCACTTGAGGAATTTTGGATTTGAGGTAAACGTCCCTTTTAATGTAAAACAAACTCCCCGGGTACTAACACCAGTTAGCAGCAGTATGAAACTGACATCAGTTAGCTGGGGCTTGGTACTGACAACAGTTAGCATGGGTATGATACTGACAACAGTTAGCAGGGGTATGATACTGACAACAGTTAGCAGGGGTATGATACTGACAACAGTTAGCATGGGTATGATACTGACAACAGTTAGCAGGGGTATGATACTGACAACAGTTAGCAGGGGTATGATACTGACAACAGTTAGCAGGGGCATGATACTGACAACAGTTAGCATGGGTATGATACTGACAACAGTTAGCAGGGGTATGATACTGACAACAGTTAGCAGGGGCATGGTACTGACAACAGTTAGCATGGGTATGATACTGACAACAGTTAGCATGGGTATGATACTGACAACAGTTAGCAGGGGTATGATACTGACAACAGTTAGCAGGGGTATGATACTGACAACTGTTAGCAGGGGTATGATACTGACAACAGTTAGCAGGGGTATGATACTGACAACAGTTAGCAGGGGCATGGTACTGACAACAGTTAGCAGGGGTATGATACTGACTGCAGTTAGCAGGGGTATGATACTGACAACAGTTAGCAGGGGTATGATACTGACAACAGTTAGCAGGGGTATGATACTGACAACAGTTAGCAGGGGTATGATACTGACAACAGTTAGCAGGGGCATGATACTGACAGCAGTTAGCAGGGGTATGGTACTGACAACAGTTAGCAGGGGTATGATACTGACAACAGTTAGCAGGGGTATGATACTGACAACAGTTAGCAGGGGTATGATACTGACAACAGTTAGCAGGGGTATGATACTGACAACAGTTAGCAGGGGTATGATACTGACAGCAGTTAGCAGGGGTATGATACTGACAGCAGTTAGCAGGGGTATGATACTGACAACAGTTAGCAGGGGTATGATACTGACAACAGTTAGCAGGGGTATGATACTGACTGCAGTTAGCATGGGTATGATACTGACAACAGTTAGCAGGGGTATGATACTGACAACAGTTAGCAGGGGTATGATACTGACTGCAGTTAGCATGGGTATGATACTGACAACAGTTAGCAGGGGTATGATACTGACAACAGTTAGCAGGGGTATGATACTGACAGCAGTTAGCATGGGTATGATACTGACAACAGTTAGCAGGGGTATGATACTGACAGCAGTTAGCAGGGGTATGATACTGACAACAGTTAGCATGGGTATGATACTGACAACAGTTAGCAGGGGTATGATACTGACAACAGTTAGCAGGGGCATGGTACTGACAACAGTTAGCATGGGTATGATACTGACAGCAGTTAGCATGGGTATGATACTGACAACAGTTAGCAGGGGTATGATACTGACAACAGTTAGCATGGGTATGATACTGACAGCAGTTAGCAGGGGTATGATACTGACAACAGTTAGCAGGGGTATGATACTGACAACAGTTAGCAGGGGTATGATACTGACAGCAGTTAGCAGGGGTATGATACTGACAACAGTTAGCAGGAATATGATACTGACAACAGTTAGCAGGGGTATGATACTGACAACAGTTAGCAGGGGTATGATACTGACAACAGTTAGCAGGGGCATGGTACTGACAACAGTTAGCATGGGTATGATACTGACAACAGTTAGCATGGGTATGATACTGACAACAGTTAGCAGGGGTATGATACTGACAACAGTTAGCAGGGGTATGATACTGACAACTGTTAGCAGGGGTATGATACTGACAACAGTTAGCAGGGGTATGATACTGACAACAGTTAGCAGGGGTATGATACTGACAGCAGTTAGCATGGGTATGATACTGACAACAGTTAGCAGGGGTATGATACTGACAACAGTTAGCAGGGGTATGATACTGACAACAGTTAGCAGGAATATGATACTGACAACAGTTAGCAGGGGTATGATACTGACAACAGTTAGCAGGGGCATGGTACTGACAACAGTTAGCATGGGTATGATACTGACAACAGTTAGCATGGGTATGATACTGACAACAGTTAGCAGGGGTATGATACTGACAACAGTTAGCATGGGTATGATACTGACAACAGTTAGCAGGGGTATGATACTGACAACAGTTAGCATGGGTATGATACTGACAACAGTTAGCAGGGGTATTGTACTGACAACAGTTAGCAGGGGTATGATACTGACAGCAGTTAGCAGGGGTATGATACTGACAACAGTTAGCAGGGGTATGATACTGACAACAGTTAGCAGGGGTATGATACTGACAGCAGTTAGCAGGGGTATGATACTGACAACAGTTAGCAGGGGTATGATACTGACAACAGTTAGCAGGGGTATGATACTGACAACAGTTAGCAGGGGTATGATACTGACAACAGTTAGCAGGGGTATGATACTGACAACAGTTAGCAGGGGTATGATACTGACAACAGTTAGCAGGGGTATGATACTGACAACAGTTAGCATGGGTATGATACTGACAACAGTTAGCAGGGGTATGATACTGACAACAGTTAGCAGGGGTATGATACTGACAACAGTTAGCATGGGTATGATACTGACAACAGTTAGCAGGGGTATGATACTGACAACAGTTAGCATGGGTATGATACTGACAACAGTTAGCAGGGGTATGATACTGACAACAGTTAGCAGGGGTATGATACTGACAACAGTTAGCATGGGTATGATACTGACTGCAGTTAGAAGGGGCATGTAACTGACAGCAGGCAGCAGGCATATCCACTTTGACAGGTCATCTCCATGCAGACAGTACATCTCCATGCAGACAGGACATCTCCATGCAGACAGTACATCTCCATGCAGACAGGACATCTCCATGCAGACAGGACATCTCCATGCAGACAGGACATCTCCATGCAGACAGGACATATCCACTCTATGTAGTACTGTGCTCCTCCCATAGTCTGTTCTGGACTTGGGGACTATTTACATTTGTGAGAAAATATGTCTGAAAGTCATCTGAAAAGAAAAAAAACCCATAGAGCCCCCTCCTTCCCTCACTGTGAAACCCAATAGAGCCCACTCCTTCCCTCGCTGTGAAACCAAATAGAGCCCACTCCTTCCCTCACTGTGAAACCCAATAGAGCCCCCTCCCTCCCTCACTGTGAAACCCAATAGAGCCCACTCCTTCCCTCACTGTGAAACCCAATAGAGCCCCCTCCTTCCCTCGCTGTGAAACCCAATAGAGCCCACTCCCTCCCTCACTGTGAAACCCAATAGAGCCCCCTCCCTCCCTCACTGTGAAACCCAATAGAGCCCCCTCCTTCCCTCGCTGTGAAACCCAATAGAGCCCACTCCTTCCCTCACTGTGAAACCCAATAGAGCCCACTCCTTCCCTCGCTGTGAAACCCAATAGAGCCCCCTCCTTCCCTCGCTGTGAAACCCAATAGAGCCCACTCCCTCCCTCACTGTGAAACCCAATAGAGCCCCCTCCCTCCCTCGCTGTGAAACCCAATAGAGCCCCCTCCTTCCCTCGCTGTGAAACCCAATAGAGCCCACTCCTTCCCTCGCTGTGAAACCCAATAGAGCCCACTCCTTCCCTCACTGTGAAACCCAATAGAGCCCACTCCCTCCCTCACTGTGAAACCCAATAGAGCCCACTCCTTCCCTCGCTGTGAAACCCAATAGAGCCCCCTCCTTCCCTCGCTGTGAAACCCAATAGAGCCCACTCCCTCCCTCACTGTGAAACCCAATAGAGCCCACTCCTTCCCTCGCTGTGAAACCCAATAGAGCCCCCTCCTTCCCTCACTGTGAAACCCAATAGAGCCCCCTCCTTCCCTCACTGTGAAACCCAATAGAGCCCCCTCCCTCCCTCACTGTGAAACCTCGTAGAGCCCCATCTCTCCCTCACTGTGAAACCCAATAGAGCCCCCTCCTTCCCTCGCTGTGAAACCCAATAGAGCCCACTCCTTCCCTCACTGTGAAACCCAATAGAGCCCACTCCTTCCCTCGCTGTGAAACCCAATAGAGCCCCCTCCTTCCCTCGCTGTGAAACCCAATAGAGCCCACTCCTTCCCTCACTGTGAAACCCAATAGAGCCCCCTCCTTCCCTCGCTGTGAAACCCAATAGAGCCCACTCCTTCCCTCGCTGTGAAACCCAATAGAGCCCACTCCTTCCCTCACTGTGAAACCCAATAGAGCCCACTCCCTCCCTCACTGTGAAACCCAATAGAGCCCACTCCTTCCCTCGCTGTGAAACCCAATAGAGCCCCCTCCTTCCCTCGCTGTGAAACCCAATAGAGCCCACTCCCTCCCTCACTGTGAAACCCAATAGAGCCCACTCCTTCCCTCGCTGTGAAACCCAATAGAGCCCCCTCCTTCCCTCACTGTGAAACCCAATAGAGCCCCCTCCTTCCCTCACTGTGAAACCCAATAGAGCCCCCTCCTTCCCTCACTGTGAAACCTCGTAGAGCCCCATCTCTCCCTCACTGTGAAACCCAATAGAGCCCCCTCCTTCCCTCGCTGTGAAACCCAATAGAGCCCACTCCTTCCCTCACTGTGAAACCCAATAGAGCCCACTCCTTCCCTCGCTGTGAAACCCAATAGAGCCCCCTCCTTCCCTCGCTGTGAAACCCAATAGAGCCTCCTCCTTCCCTCGCTGTGAAACCCAATAGAGCCCACTCCTTCCCTCGCTGTGAAACCCAATAGAGCCCACTCCTTCCCTCACTGTGAAACCCAATAGAGCCCACTCCTTCCCTCGCTGTGAAACCCAATAGAGCCCACTCCTTCCCTCGCTGTGAAACCCAATAGAGCCCCCTCCCTCCCTCACTGTGAAACCTCGTAGAGCCCCCTCCCTCCCTCACTGTGAAACCTCGTAGAGCCCCATCTCTCCCTCACTGTGAAACCCAATAGAGCCCCCTTCCTCCCTCACTGTGAAACCCTGTAGAGCCCCCTCCCTCCCTCACTGTGAAACCCTGTAGAGCCCCCTCCCTCCCTCACTGTGAAACCCTGTAGAGCCCACTCCCTCCCTCACCGTGAAACCCCATGGAGCCCCCCCCCCCTCCCTCCCTCTAGTCCTTGGTTGAGAGTGATGCTAACTTTAGAGCAAACGTCTTTTTTGTTTATCATAGCAGGATGGAGATGAGTGAATTTCTGTCAACACACAGCTTTCTGACGACGCATGTTTATCCCTCCACTTTAAATTGTGAATGGGAATGTGGACAAGAGTAATAAAGCTGTTCTTGTCCCCCGTCGGTTCATTTCATTCATCTGAGCTGTTTATCTCAGGTTGGAGCTACGGCATCACAGAGAAGATGGAGAAGAAGCCCAGAGCGAAGTCGTACGGAGCCAACTTCTCCTGGGACAAAAAAAGGACTAGGAGGTCCGCTAAGTAAACTGGACTGACCTGAACCTGATCTGAAGATACACACACACCTGTTGTTGCTCTCTCTTGCTGCCCTGCAGGATGGATCCACCTGTTGTTGCTCTCTCTGCTGCCCTGCAGGATGGATCCACCTGTTGTTGCTCTCTCTGCTGCCATGCAGGATGGATCCACCTGTTGTTGCTCTCTCTGCTGCCCTGCAGGATGGATCCACCTGTTGTTGCTCTCTCTGCTGCCATGCAGGATGGATCCACCTGTTGTTTCTCTCTCTGCTGCCATGCAGGATGGATCCACCTGTTGTTGCTCTCTCTGCTGCCCTGCAGGATGGATCCACCTGTTGTTGCTCTCTCTGCTGCCATGCAGGATGGATCCACCTGTTGTTTCTCTCTCTGCTGCCATGCAGGATGGATCCACCTGTTGTTGCTCTCTCTGCTGCCCTGCAGGATGGATCCACCTGTTGTTTCTCTCTCTGCTGCCCTGCAGGATGGATCCACCTGTTGTTGCTCTCTCTGCTGCCCTGCAGGATGGATCCACCTGTTGTTGCTCTCTCTTGCTGCCCTGCAGGATGGATCCACCTGTTGTTGCTCTCTCTCTGCTGCCCTGCAGGATGGATCCACCTGTTGTTGCTCTCTCTCTGCTGCCCTGCAGGATGGATCCACCTGTTGTTTCTCTCTCTGCTGCCCTGCAGGATGGATCCACCTGTTGTTGCTCTCTCTGCTGCCCTGCAGGATGGATCCACCTGTTGTTTCTCTCTCTGCTGCCCTGCAGGATGGATCCACCTGTTGTTGCTCTCTCTGCTGCCCTGCAGGATGGATCCACCTGTTGTTTCTCTCTCTGCTGCCCTGCAGGATGGATCCACCTGTTGTTTCTCTCTCTGCTGCCCTGCAGGATGGATCCACCTGTTGTTGCTCTCTCTTGCTGCCCTGCAGGATGGATCCACCTGTTGTTGCTCTCTCTCTGCTGCCCTGCAGGATGGATCCACCTGTTGTTGCTCTCTCTTGCTGCCCTGCAGGATGGATCCACCTGTTGTTGCTCTCTCTGCTGCCCTGCAGGATGGATCCACCTGTTGTTTCTCTCTCTGCTGCCCTGCAGGATGGATCCACCTGTTGTTGCTCTCTCTGCTGCCCTGCAGGATGGATCCACCTGTTGTTGCTCTCTCTGCTGCCCTGCAGGATGGATCCACCTGTTGTTGCTCTCTCTCTGCTGCCCTGCAGGATGGATCCACCTGTTGTTTTTCTTTCTCTGCTGCCCTGCAGGATGGATCCACCTGTTGTTGCTCTCTCTTGCTGCCCTGCAGGATGGATCCACCTGTTGTTACTCTCTCTGCTGCCCTGCAGGATAGACCTGTATCTTATAATGCTCTTTACTTCATTCATTCATAAATTGATATGTACGTGTTTAAAAAGCAATCCTGTTTTAGTATTAAGTATTTGCTTGTGTACGTTTATATAGTTGTTGCTTGTTCCTTCCTTGTTGCTGTAGTTTAAGACAAAAGAATAATCCTAACGTTGCTTGTGTGAAGTCAGGGTAGAGCAGTTTGTCAGGAATTCTTCTAAAAGGTTAACTTTCCCCCTGAAGTTTTTAGAGTTCAAATTAAAATCTCCTGTAATCAGATCGTGGTTACTGTAACCTTCACCATTTCAACAACACAGCCAAAATGAATGAATGAAGGAATTTGTGTGTGCACGTGTGTGTGCACGTGTGTGTGCACGTGTGTGTGTGTGTGCTCCCAGGTACATGCAATACCTATTATCAGCTGGGCCATCCATCCTAATGCAACACTATTTAAAGTCGGATGGACATCAATAGAAAACTGAAGGAATCCAACTCATCGCCCTCAGTAAGTCAGGCTTCTCTGGTCGTCCCAGTGTTTACATTAGGGAAGGACATGGGAGGTAGGACGTCTCGTTAATTTACCATCAAGTTAAAATGTGGAAAGTTTAGATTAGAGGGACAGCTGCAGATGGTCTGCACCCCAAATGGCCCCCTGTTTCCTATATAGTGCATAACGTTTCACCAGGGCCCACTGGGCTCTAGTCAAAAGTAGTGCACTACGATGGGGAATAGGGTGACATTTGAGACTCAATCATGATGGATAACTCGCAGCAGGAAGCCCTATCGGTCTGTAGATTCTATGCGATGACAGGGAATGAGATCTGTGTATGAGTCCTACTCTGTCTTGTGTGTTGCTGACAGCAGGTCGTCAAAGAAGAGGCCCTCTCTACCTCATCTGTCTGTCGATGGTAAACAGCAGGTCGTCAAAGAAGAGGCCCTCTCTACCTCATCTGTCTGTCGATGGTAAACAGAAGGTCGTCAAAGAAGAGGCCCTCTCTACCTCATCAGTCTGTCGATGGGAAACAGAAGGTCGTCAAAGAAGAGGCCCTTTCTACCTCATCTGTCTGTCGATGGTAAACAGCAGGTCGTCAAAGAAGAGGCCCTCTCTACCTCATCTGTCTGTCGATGGTAAACAGCAGGTCGTCAAAGAAGAGGCCCTCTCTACCTCATCAGTCTGTCGATGGGAAACAGAAGGTCATCAAAGAAGAGGCCCTCTCTACCTCATCAGTCTGTCGATGGGAAACAGAAGGTCATCAAAGAAGAGGCCCTCTCTACCTCATCACGACTGCTAGTTCTTCTTCCCACCAATAACAGTTCTACTATCTTAACATTCGAAGATGTCTAGGCCACTTTTTTCAAGGCACATGCATCAATTCAGGATTAACCTGGATTTTTCTTTCAGTTTGTCCTCCTGGACTAGTGGTTTCCAGGGGTATCATTTTACATTTAAGTCATTTAGCAGACGCTCTTATCCAGAGCGACTTACAGTTAGTGCATACATTATTTATTTTTCATACCCCCTGTGGGAATCGAACCAACAACCCAGGCGCTGCAAACGCCATGCTCTATCAACTGAGCTACATCCCCTGCCGGCCATTCCCTCCCCTACCCTGGGCCAATTTGCGCGGCGCCGCACGGGTCTCCCGGTCGCGGCCGGCTACGACAGAGCCTGGATTCAAACCAGGATCTCTAGTGGCACAGCCTAGCACTGCGATGCAGTGCCTTAGACCACTGCGCCACCCGCGTCCCTGTCACCGGCTAGGTCTTGGTCCATTGTAAGGGATGAGGTAGGTTCTCGAATTCAGTTGTGCGTCAAACTCATTTCAAACAACAGTCATGTCTCATTTGGTTATGAATCTCATGCAAAAAACACAGATTTTCATCAATTCTGTGACCTCCTGAGACTTCTGCAATACCCCTTTTACACACACTACTGAGCCAAGTCTAGCTGCTATGCTATGCTAGCCTGGTTACAGTGGATCCACCGAAGTTGAACCATGCTAAACGGAACAATGTGAAAAGAAAACCCAGTCGGCCACATGGGGACGGTCCGGTGAAAACGACACCAATTACAGTTAGCTGCCTGCTAACGCTTCAAACGGATCCGTTGACCCTCAGAGGGTGCACTTGTTGCCAGCGTTTGTTTACAGACGCTGTCTTTGTTTAGTAAAATGGTGGTGTTTTGCTGTCCAATAAGCCTCAGGCTGCGTGACTCCGCCTTGGTCTTCTTCGAACTACAAAACCGCTTAATTGGTATAGCCCAGTGCTAATTAATACATTGCTAATCCTTCAGTCTCTGGCCCCTCGCTAGTTATTTAGCCCCAACGCTCAACACATCAAACGACCCGCTCCGATATGAGGGTAACGTTCCGACTGAACACAAGACCATGGGGGCTGTGTTAATGAGGTGACGATTGTGGCAACATATGTTGCTTTCGCTTTCAACATATAGCCTCGATTTGAGAAAAGGGTGGTGGAAAAAATGTGTTCTTATATTAGTTGGTAAGGATTTGCACTGTCAATACTAACGTGGAACAATAACAGTTGGTAAGGCTTTGCACTGTCAATACTAATGTGGAACAATAACAGTTGGTAAGGCTTTGCACAGTCAATACTAATGTGGAACAATAACAGTTGGTAAGGCTTTGCACTGTCAATACTAATGTGGAACAATAACAGTTGGTAAGGCTTTGCACTGTCAATACTAATGTGGAACAATAACAGTTGGTAAGGCTTTGCACTGTCAATACTAATGTGGAACAATAACAGCTGGTAAGGCTTTGCACTGTCAATACTAATGTGGAACAATAACAGTTGGTAAGGCTTTGCACTGTCAATACTAATGTGGAACAATAACAGCTGGTAAGGCTTTGCACTGTCAATACTAATGTGGAACAATAACAGTTGGTAAGGCTTTGCACTGTCAATACTAATGTGGAACAATAACAGCTGGTAAGGCTTTGCACTGTCAATACTAATGTGGAACAATAACAGTTGGTAAGGATTTGCACTGTCAATACTAATGTGGAACAATAACAGTTGGTAAGGCTTTGGCTGTCAATACTAATGTGGAACAATAACAGTTGGTAAGGCTTCGCACTGTCAATACTAATGTGGAACAATAACAGCTGGTAAGGCTTTGCACTGTCAATACTAATGTGGAACAATAACAGTTGGTAAGGATTTGCACTGTCAATACTAATGTGGAACAATAACAGTTGGTAAGGCTTTGGCTGTCAATACTAATGTGGAACAATAACAGTTGGTAAGGCTTTGGCTGTCAATACTAATGTGGAACAATAACAGTTGGTAAGGCTTTGCACTGTCAATACTAATGTGGAACAATAACAGCTGGTAAGGCTTTGCACTGTCAATACTAATGTGGAACAATAACAGTTGGTAAGGATTTGCACTGTCAATACTAATGTGGAACAATAACAGTTGGTAAGGCTTTGGCTGTCAATACTAAAGTGGAACAATAACAGCTGGTAAGCCTTACAGGTCACGTGTAGCTCAGTTGGTAGAGCGTGGCGTTTGCAATGCCAGGGTTGTGGGTTCGTTTCCAACGGAGGACCATTATGAAAAAAGAAAACATATCTATTCACCCCCCGAAAGTCAATACTTTGTAGAGCCACCTTTTGCAGCAATTACAGCTGCAAGTCTCTTGGGGTATGTCTCTATAAGCTTGGCACATCTAGCCACTGAGATTTTTGCCCATTCTTCAAGGCAAAACTGCTCCATCTCCTTCAAGTTTGATGGGTTCTGCTGGTGTACAGCAATCTTTAAGTCATACCACAGATTCTCAATTGGTTTGAGGTTTGGGCTTTGACTAGGCCATTCCAAGACATTTAAATCTTTCCCCTTAAACCACTCGAGTGTTGCTTTAGCAGTATGCTTAGGGTCATTGTCCTGCTGGAAGGTGAACCTCCGTCCCAGTCTCAAATCTCTGGAAGACTGAAACAGGTTTCCCTCAAGAATTCATCTGTATTTAGTCCCATCCATCATTCCTTCAATTCTGACCAGCTTCCCATTCCACGTCACCAATTTTGACTATTTTGAAATCCAAATAGAAATCCATTTAAATTACAGGTTGTAATGCAACAAAATAGGAAAAACGCCAAGGGGGGATTAATATTTTTGCAAGGCACTGTAGTCTGTGTCATATGAGAATCTACAGATGTGTATTTTCACTAAACCTCAATACCCATAACTCACCATTGTACCCATCCAGATACTCTGTGCTCCACACCAAACCCTTCTACATCAAAACCTTCTACACCAAACCATTCTACACCAAACCCTTCTAAAAAAAAACGTGAGGCTACGTTTGAGCAGAGCTGTTTGAAAATGTCATGCAGATTATTATGTCCAGCGTCCCATTTCATGGCTAAAAAGCTATGGAATGTGATTTGCTGATGCTGGTAGGATATGTAACGGAGTCTCACACATTGTAACCAAAAGCCTTAAAGGCCCAGTGCATTCAAAAATGCACTAGGAGGTTGGAATAATACTGTGAAATTGTGAAACTAACCACGTTTCCATCCACAGTTTTTATTTGAGTAAAGTCATACCGTTTCAAAATAATCACAGCAGCTGTGATGGAAACAGGACGTTTCGGTACAATTTTATAAATGCAGATAGATAATTTGTTCGTTCAACATGGTGGGGTCTTTTTCTGTAGGTAAAATTAATTATGCTAGAAATGGCGGTGGAAACGGCTTCATGGCCAAACATTAATACAACAACCATCATATCGAAGTAAACTTGGAGTCACACGATGATATGATGTTATGACGAACTTCACAGGCTGGTGAAAGTGCACAGTAATCATGATGCTCCTTTCCAATAAATATCAAGGGTCTTATTCTGGTGACATGATGATCGATGCTTGGCTGCCGTTTTGACAAATATAAATAATCTCACTCTAGTCCATAATAATCTCATCATGTAGACTAGCCGACCCTCACTGTATCAGCCAGCGGTTGGCTGGAGCGCAGGTGCCAAGACCAGAGGAGGCACATTAGCTATTTAACGCAACAGTTTTTGTGACAAAACCATCGGTAGAGTTGAAAATGCGATGGAAACACATAGAATTTTAGATTTTTATTCGGTACATGAAAACGTAAGTGAAAAAGTACATTTTGTGTGCACTACGTCATCACAAACTGATTTTTATCCGCAAAAAGTATGTTTGGTGAAAACACCCTGGTGGGAAAATTAGCATATTTTCTTTATGCAGATTTTTTGAATATTCGCATGAAAGTCTGTCGCCAATTGGATGGAAACCTAATGATGATAATGACCTTGTAGCGTAAGAGCTGTTTAAAAAGACCGCTTGAAATTTCAGCCTGTTTTGGTGGGATTGAGTTTTGGCCTGCCTGGTGACATTATCAGGTGATAATTTAGTTAATGACCCAATAAGAAAGAGAGTTTCAAACCAGGGTTGTGGGTTCGATTCCCACCTGGAAGTATGAAAAATATAAAAAAGAATGTATGCTCAATAACAGCTAGTTCAGTTTCCCCTCCCTACTCAGACCACTCCCAGACAGGCCTAGCTAAATTCTTACTTGAGAAATTGTTCTTTGCTAAGAAGCTATATTTAATTGAAAACAATCACAGTAAGGTACTTCATTGTTACCCCAAAAATTATTTTATATTGAGCTAAAAACAACTGCATTGGACCTTTAACCATTAGACCAAGAGGAACTTACAGTATTCCTGTCATGAACCCTGCATCCTGAGTCGGTTCCTGCCTGTGTTGCCATTTTTCTGCTCGGAATCTCCAGTTTCCTGAGGGTTCGTGAACGCTCCCGGCCTGGTTACCGGGCGACGTTGCTAGGCGGGAGATCTCCCGATTAACCGCACCTGCATCTCATCAGCGGTCTGCACACCTGGTCCTGATCATCACCCTTCTTAAGCCCTGACCTGACATCCATTCCCTGCCGGATCGTTAGCCATGAACAGTATGTTTGTCAGTGTATCAGCCTTGGAGTTTCTAGCGTTAGTTTTGTTGTTTTGCACCTTGTTGGCTTGCCGTGTACTTACCTCCGTTTTGTTTCTATCTGCAGTCAATCTCCCGGAACCTTCACCCAACCCCTGCCTGGTTGTCGGCGGCTGCCGAGCCATTCTTGGATCTACCACTGCACCTCCACCAACTCATCTCCGCCGTCCGCTCTGTCCCCTGGATTATTCTACATCGTTTTTTTGAATCTGTTAAATAAATACTCACCTTCGTTCCACTCACCTTGTCCTGGTCTGCTTCTGGGTTCTGGCTTAGTAAACCGTGACAATTCCTGAAAGAGGGCTACATTTGGACATGCAAGTCTTACATGGCAATCCAATCCAAGAGAGTGATTCAAAATCCCCTCTGCTACGCTGATGGCATTCTCTTTCTAAGTTGCTTTCTATTGGATTTGAAGTAAGGTCGATTTAATAGCGTATCTCCATCACTTTTCCATAAAGCTAGAAATTATGCTTTCAAAGGGTAGGGTCAATCAGCTATTAGATCATTGTGGAGATACCTGGGTCTGGATTGACTATCAGAGCAGATCAGAGCAGAGCAGACATCCTATGGCTATGCTAACATACAGAATTGTTTTAAGATGGTCATACCATGGATCATTTAGCTTTTTGATTTTGAATTTTAGGGCCTCTTTAAGTATTCCCAAATATATACAAAAAATATTTTTGATCAAATATTTAATTTGGCCTTTAAACTCATTGAATAACACATTCATAAATGTCAAACACAACAGTCAAAAAAGAAAGAATAAAGAATAAGGTTTTGAAGTGTCTATCTTATTTTTGTTGGCACAAAACTACCTCCATACATCCATTCATTTGTATGGGTTACCTTTAGACGAGTGACACTTGTGAACATCATCGTGTTCGTGAGAGTTTTCATCTTTCCATAGAGTGGTCATATTAGTTTGTAGGCCAAACCGTTCGGGCACTACAGACGTTTTTGTGTGAATACCGATTTTCAGGATGTCTCATGGTCTGACAAACACCACTGTAGCTCGGTCACGTTCCACCGCAGATACTGCTGTCTCATGAGAGAGAGAGAGAGAGAGAGAGAGAGAGAGAGAGAGAGAGAGAGAGATCAGGCTAAAAATACTTCAATCATTTATCGAAATAATTGTTTGTGAGGTCTGGGTTCCACTCACCAACCAAGAATTCACAAAATGGTACAAACACCCAATTGAGACTCTGCGTGCAGAATTCTGCAAAAATATACTTTGTGTACAATGCAAAATGCCAAACAATGCTTGCAGAGCAGAATTAGGATTATACCTGATAGTTAGCAAAATCCAGAAAAGAGCTGTTAAATTCTACAACCAACTAAAAGGAAGCAATGCCCACACGTTCCAAAACAAAGCCCTCACCTACAGAGAGATTAACCTAGAGAAGAGTCCCCTCAGCCAACTGGTTCTGGGGCTCTGTTCACAAACACAAACAGACCCCACATAGCCCCAGGACAACAACAACAACAACACAACTAGACCCAACACATTTAGACCAAAAAGAATCAACCAAAAAAACACAGCAAACTAGAATGCTATTTGGCCCTAAACAGAGAGTACACAGTGGCAGAATACCTGACCACTGTGACTGACCCTAAATTAAGAAACTCTTTGACTATTTTCAGACTCAGTGAGCATAGCCTTGCTATTGAGAGAGGCTGCCATAGGCAGACCTGGCTCTCAAGAGAAGACAGGCTATGTGCACACTGCCCACAAAATGAGGTGGAAACTGAGCTGCACTTCCTAACCTCCTGCCAAATGTAGAGACACATATTAGAGACACATATTTCCCACAGATCACACAGACCCACAAAAAATTAGAAAACAAATCAAACATTGATAAACTCCCATATCTGTTAGGCGAAATACCGCAGTGTGCCATCACAGCAGCTAGATGTGTGGCCTGTTGCCATGAGAAAAGGGCAACCAGTGGAGCACAAACAACATTTTAAATACAACCTATATTTATCTATTTATTTATCTTCCCTTTCATTCTTCAACTATTTGCACATTGTTACAACACTGGACATAGCCAATAATATAACATTTGAAATGTCTATATTCTTTGAAAAATTTTGTGAGTGTAATGTATAATGTTTCCCTTGTTTATTTCCCTTTTGTTAATTGTCTATTTCATTTGCTTTGGCAACGTAAACATATGTTTCCCATGCCAATAAAGCCCTTTGAATTGAATTTAATTTAATTGAGAGACACACAGAGAGAGATACAGTGTATACATATATACTGGCAACATCTGCAGCATCAATATTGGCAAGAAAATAACATAATTCTTTAACCAGGGGCAGGGCCTTCACCAGGGTTGCAATCTGAGCCCTGCACTCTTCCATATTTACATCAACGAATTGGCCACTATTCTAGCAAAATCCTCAACCCCTGCTGTTAGTCTCCACAATTCAGAGGTTAAATGCCTGCTCTTGGCAGATGCCTGTGCCTGCTGTCACCCACAGCACATGGCCTACAGCAGAGCCTGGACCTGCTAGAGCAGTACTGTCAGACCTGGGCCCTGGCAGTAAACCCCCAAAAGACTCAAATAATGATATTCCAGAGAATATCCAGATCTCAGGGAATTATACCAAAGTTCTCAATTGGTACAAAATATATAGAGTACTGCACACACTACAATTACTTAGCTTTAAAATAAGCTCAACTGGACACCAAAGTAGGCAGTGAATGAACTGAGAGAGAAAGCACGCCATTAAAAAACAAATTTGAATGGAAATACCTATTAAAATTTGGCTAACCAATTGCACTTAATGGCAGCGAGGTTTGGGGTCCACTTGCAAAACAAGATTTCACCCAATGGGACAAACACCATTTTGAAACTCTGCATGCGGAGTTCTGTAAGATTCTCATACATGTCCAGAGGACAACTACAAACAATGCATGCAGGACAGAATTAGGCCAATATCCACTAATAATAAAACTAAAAAAAGAGCAATTCAGTTTTGGAAACATCTAAAATACAGTGACCCCCTCTCATATCATTACCAAGCCCTGCAATGTCAAGATCTAAGCAAAGAAAAGAGTCCCCTCATCCAGCTGGTCCTGGGGCTGAGTTCACAAACCTGTTCTACTAACACACTGAAGCCTCAGGACCAGAACATCATATTAATCAGAATTAACCAAATTACAACACAGTCAAAACAAAACTACATTACCTATAGGGAAACAAGCACAAAGCAACATGCAGTGCTATCTGGCCCTAAATCGACACGACACCATGGCAAACTATTTGAGCATGGTTACTTTTCAAAACCTTAGAAAAACCTTGACAAAGTACAGGCTCAGTGAGCACAGCCTTGCCATTGAGAAG
>NC_140001.1:3644508-3703599 GCF_964263955.1 Coregonus lavaretus
TTCATTCTTCCATGTCAACCTGTTATAATAGTGTAAACTTCCCTTTTTCTTTTTTAAGAAGACATCTATAGTTATAGTTATCTGTCGTTATCTGTCGTTATCTATAGTTATCTAATGGTTTGTCTATAGTTAGTTTGAGAAAGCTTGATGATCAGTGTTAGAGATTTTATTCTCATAATATTGTTGTAAGAAAAAAAAATATATATGATATTTTTTTGTATTTTCTGTCATAAGTAGTTTTTTGTATTCTTAAAATGAATTATTTAACTTAAGACACTTGACATAGACTAAGAGCAGTGGTGTAAAGTACTTAAGTAAAAATACTTTAAAGTACTACTTAAATAGTTTTTTGGGGTATCTGTACTTTACTTGACTATTTATATTTTTGACTACTTTTACTTTTACTTCACTACATTCCTAAAGAAAATACTGTACTTTTTACTTCATACATTTTCCCTGACACCCAAAAATACTCGTTACATTTTGAATGCTTAGCAGGACAGAAATGGTCCAATTCACGCACTTATCAAGAGAACATCCCTGGTCATCTCTACTGCCTCTGATATGGCGGACTCCCTAAACACAAATGCTTTGTTTCTGAATTAAGTCTGAGGGTTGGAGTGTGCCCCTGGCTATCCGCAAATTTAAAAAACACTTGTGCCAACTGGTTTGCTTAATATAAGGAATTTGAAATGATTTATACTTTTACTTTTACTTTTGATACTAAAGTACATTTTTGCAATGACATTTACTTTTGATACTTAAGTATATTTAAAACCAAATACTTTTAGACTTTTACTCAAGTAGTATTTTACTGGGTGACTTTCACTTTTACTTGAGTCGTTTCCTATTAAGATATCTATACTTTTACTCAAGTATGACAATTGCATACTTTATCCAGCACTGGCTAAGAGTCAGCTAAAGGGGATGGAGGGAGTGCTAGGCTACCAAGTCCCTGAAGAACCAATTAACCAATCCAACAAAACAGATCTGCGGGAACAGAAAACTATCCCTAACGGATTTACCACCGTTTCTTTGAAGCTCTGGTCTCGGCACACAAGGGGCGATGCCGCAATGATAAATTGTGCCCCTAAGAGTTAAACGATAGGTTGGACAGATTGTGAAAGGAGAAAAACAGAGAGAGAGAGAAAGAGAGTAAGTTCACTTATCTCTGTCTGGCTGTCCCGTTTGAAGGAGATGTGCGTTGGCAGGGGCGGAGAGGCTTGAAGATTAATGGAGGGGGGGGGCTCTGACAGGTCTTCCACTTGCCCAGCCTCTCCTGGGTGGCCCGATTGGTCTTGGATGTCAGTTTAGCTACTTAATCTTGTGAAACAGCCACGCTGGGAGAGGCCGGCTGGGCTGCCTGTCCGTTGTATAGACATCAACCAGAGAGCCGGAGACACAGAGGAGAGAAGGAATGCAGCCAGGAATGCCCCCCCTTTGTACTGTTTGCTAATATCTAAAAAAATAAAATCTTCCCAACCTCCAAAATGACAAATACTGTAGGCCCCTAGACTGTATAAAATGGACTGCTTCTAAAATGAGCCACTTCATATTTAAAACGCCAAGAGCTATGCACAAGCAACTGGTACAGGCAGGAAATAGATGCTCTCCTGCGATGTTCAGATATGTTTATTTATTTAACCAGGCAAGTCAATTAAGAAGAAAAAAATATATATTTATAACGACAGCTTGGCAACACATGATAATATGACAACAAATTAAGAATGCTTTGAAGTGTATCAAAGAATTTAATAAACCGTTAAAAGGGATTCAACCCCTTACGTGGTAAGTACAGGGGAATCTGAAACCTCTATAACCGTCAGAGAGACGTCAGAATCCAACAGTTTTTATTTCTCATATTAATACTGCCAAACAAGCTATAGAGTTGGATTGGTTGGATGTCAACAAGCTGCAGGTTTTTGCTATCAGCTCATTTAATTAAATGACATTTCTTTAGGACTCTGATAGCATCAGGGATCAACTTTCTTATTGGCCATGAAGCACTTTACCGAAGATAGGCCAGATGCTGAATCTTGAGGCAAAACAAAACCAATCAAGTTGAGCAAAGGCGGTATAGGAACAATATCTGTATGAGGGCTAGGTTTACTGTAGCTAAACTTGAACTAACAAATGGCCAGCCGACATAGGCTATTATACAACAGATAGGAAACACAGAAATTAATTTGCTTAGGCATTAATCATGCAATCATATTTATTGTGACACAGCGTCAGCGAGATTCAAACCTACGATCTTCTGTTCTCTATCCCTGGAATTAGTTCACTGCGCCACCAGGATGGAGCTAGCTTGACGTGTTCTTTAACACGTACAAAGCTGTTCGTTTGAGTCTATTCAAACAGACTCCATTTCAAAGGAAACAAGAACTCATTAAGATCAGGTGTGGTTAATTAGTGGGCGCGGCCAACACACCTGAACACACTTAACAAGATGGAGGATAGAGAGAGTTTTGTTGATGCTGAGAACGGAACAAAGAGGTTTTTAAATAACTTTCTTAGAACGTCTTTTGAAGGTTACTAATGTTTTCTTGTGGTTTTTATGGAAAGTTTTCTTAATGTTCTGAGAACGGAATAGATATGTTTTTACATAACATTCTTCTCTGAATGTTACAGAGGTTTTCTGAAATTCCCACAGGACAACGTTTTTTTTTTTTTTTTTTTACATTCAATTAACAATTTGAGAACATGACTTTAAATACACATAGAACCACGACAAAACCTGTAGGAAACGTTATGCTGAAGTACTGGAATTCCCACAGAAGAACGTTGTTTCTAATTGTAAATGTAATATAACTATGTTTTAACTTTTAGGAAACGTTCTGTTAAAGTTATGAAATACAAAGAAAATACAGTTTTGGTATATATTGACTGTCCAAACAGCAAGTTACAAGTGACCAAATCTGATTTGTGTGTTCAGACAACAGTCATTTGCTGACATGGCTACGCTAGTTGTCATAGTAACGACGGGTGTGTGCACAGCGGTGAAGCCTCAAAAGATAAGATGATCCAACTTTCAAAACAAGTCCTTTTTGGCTAGCCACAGCGGTCAACTAGCTAGCTAAGTAACTGTTTAGCGTTGTAGCACATTCACTCATTTGTTTGTAAACAATTAACAAGATCGTTAGCTACCACATGTTCTTGTGAAACTGTCAACTGAGTAGCTAGCAAACAACATGATATGCCAAATAACAGTCCAAAAACCATTTGAGTGCAAATTAGTCCGATTTGACCGTTCAGACGTAAGTCGCATGGCCAGGAAATAGATTTTTCTCTGACTTCAAACAATCTTTTAATGCCTTTTGAGGTTTTAAAAGTGCTCTTACAATATGATTTTTAACATCCAAAGCAACTGGGAAACGTCCATGCCAGGCACTGTTGTCACCTTAGCTTGCTACATAACTTCTGAGTGACAGGAAGCACGAGCCAATCAACCTACACCACTGTGCACACTTCTCTGGCAGCAGCAGCTGTAACTAACAACTTCAACCCCATTTCTGGCAGCAGCAGCCCTAACTAAAGCCTTAAACCCATTTTTTCTGGAAGCAGAAGCACTAACTTAAACATTGAACCCTATTTCTGGCAGCAGCAGCACTAACTAACACCTTTTTTTGCTCTAGGACGCCCACAGGCCTCACAATACTCATCTGAAGGTCCCCCCGGTACCAGTTGAAAATAATGAATGGAAGTTCTGTATGTATGGAGACTGTTTAGTGCCAAAAATAAGGGGTTAGACCCTGTTTCTGGCAGCAGCAGCCCTAATGAACTAACCCTCTCCCCATTATCGAACGCTCATTCTCAGGTCTGTATACATTAACCCTATTCTCCCATCTGGAGCACTGCAACATAGCCTTCATCCCAAATGGCACTTCTTTTGATCAGAGCTCTATAGGACTTTATGGACAATAGGATGCCATTAGGACGCAATCTCTGTCTCATGTTCAAGGCTGTCTACCTCCATCTGTACCCCTTCAACCTACTGTAGGCTCACTCGTAAAAGAGACCTGGGTCTCAATGCGACTCTCTGTATAAACACAGTTTAAATTAAAACAACATAGTCTCATACTCAGTTCAGTTTCACATGGCACCATGGCGTAAATTGTCCTTGTCTTGGTTCTGTCTGTTCAAAAGCAGAAAATCAACAGATTTCATCACTTTAATATTCAGCTATAACCGTCTCCTGCTGTTGCCCATATTCACCAGACATCCGTCCGCAAAACCAAACCACTGTTTTATGGCGTTTTCAAAAACTGAAAATTTGTTTTGTAAATCGCAGGCATTGAGGTGTTTACTAGATGGGTGACTGTGAACTAGTTGCTTTTTTTTTATCTCTTTCTCTTTCGCAAGACATGTTTTGTGTGTTCTGAGCTCCTCAAGCAGCCCACATAGTGTCGTCATCAGATCTGCTTCCTGCTGTAAACTGTTTGGATTCAATGAACTAATCCACCTACAGAGCCTGGCCTCGCGCCGACACAGCAACATCAAACACAACACACTACTCTGGTTTAGAGGGAAGATTTAAAGGGACAATTAAATATTTACAGCCGCTTTAACGATCGATTAATTAACTGGGGTTTTTTACTATGCGTACGCTGCCACGCCTCGTTAGAGATGGAGGTAGAGTTAGTTACCATGGAGACGGAGGGACGGCGGGACGGAGGGAGGGAGGGAGGGACGGAGGGAGGGAGGGACGGAGGGAGGGAGGGAGGGAGGGACGGAGGGAGGGACGGAGGGACGGAGGGACGGACGGAGGGACGGAGGGAGGGAGGGAGGGACGGAGGGACGGAGGGGAGGGACGGAGGGAGGGAGGGAGGGACGGAGGGACGGAGGGAGGGAGGGAGGGAGGGAGGGACGGAGGGACGGAGGGAGGGAGGGACGGAGGGACGGAGGGAGGGAGGGAGGGAGGGACTGAGGGAGGGACGGAGGGACGGAGGGAGGGAGGGAGGGACGGAGGGAGGGAGGGACGGAGTCAGGGAGGGACGGAGGGACGGAGGGAGGGAGGGAGGGACGGAGGCAGGGAGGGACGGAGGGATGGAGGGAGGGAGGCAGGGAGGGACGGAGGGAGAGAGAGAAAGAGAGAGGGAGAGCCAGGAAACACATAACATGGTCTTATCCTGAAGTTATCTTGAAATTATACTGAACAAAAATATAAACGCAACGTGCAACAATGTCATTGATTTTACTGAGTTACAGTTCATATGAGGAAATCAGTCAATTGAAATGAAGTCATTAGGCCCTAATCTATGGATTTCACATGACTGGGAATACAGATATGCATCTGTTGGTCACAGATACCTTAAAAAAAAGGGCCTCACAATGGGCCTCAGGATCTCGTCACGGTATTTTTGTGCCATCAAATTGCCATCGATAAAATGCAAATGTGTTCTTTGTCCGTAGCTTATGCCAGCCCATACCATAACCCCACTTTCACCATGGGGCACTCTGTTCACAACGTTGACATCGGTAAACCGCTCGCCCACACGACGCCATACACGTGGTCTGCGGTTGTGAGGCTGGTTGGACGAACTGCCAAATTCTCTAAAACAACATTGGGAGGCGGCTGATCGATCATTCAATTATCTGGCAATAGCTCTGGTGGACATTCCTGCAGTCAGCATGCCAATTGCACGCTCTCGCAAAACTTGAGACATCTGTGGCATTGTGTTGAGTGACAAAACTGCAGATTTTAGGGTGGCCTTTTATTGTCACCAGCACAAGGTGCACCTGTGTAATGATCATGCTGTTTAATCATCTTCTTGATACGCCAACACCTGTCAGGTGGATGGATTAACTTGGCGAAGAAGAAATGTTAACTAACAGGGATGTAAACAAATTTGTGCACAACATTTGAGAGAAATATGCGTTTTGTGCGTATGGAAAATTTCTGGGACCAACACTTTACATGTTGTGTTTATATTTTGTTCCGTGTAGATTGAAGTGAACGAGCCAAGGAATACTTCCTGAAGGCACTGTTTTAGATACGAAGGAACAAGTCGAGGGGTGTGATTACTTCCTGAAGGCACTGTTTTAGATACGAAGGAACAAGTCGAGGGGTGTGATTACTTCCTGAAGGCACTGTTTTAGATACGAAGGAACAAGTCGAGGGGTGTGATTACTTTCTGAAGACACTGTTTTAGATACGAAGGAACAAGTCGAGGAGTGTGAATACTTCCTGAAGGCACTGTTTTAGATACGAAGGAACAAGTCGAGGGGTGTGATTACTTTCTGAAGGCACTGTTTTAGATACGAAGGAACAAGTCGAGGGGTGTGATTACTTTCTGAAGACACTGGATGATTTACACTAAAAGGCTATGATCTTCTTCCAAAAATCAGTTATCAAGTCAATCCATTTAAACATTAATTAGCGATGGGATCAGAAGTCAAAGAACACACACACACACAAACACAAACACACACACACAAACAAACACACACACACACACACACACACACACACACACACACACACACACACACACGCCATCAGAAAGATCATTTGGCACATTGATTCAAAGTGATTCTAGCACTTACTATTTGGCATGGGTCTAATCCATTAAGATGAAGTCAAGAATGTGCTATTCTGGCTTCACACCTCAACCACAACTCCCTGCCACAGACACCTATGCAAGGCTAATGGAATCTCTCCTTCATTCACCATCAGTCAGTCAGACATAAAGGGAACCCCTGGAGCAACTATCTCTGTGTGTGTGTGTGTGTGTGTGTGTGTGTGTGTGTGTGTGTGTGTGTGTCAGACAACACAACACTGGCAGAGATATTGTAAATAAATGCATCATTAGAAATGTTTTGCTATGAAACAGCATATACCATCAGGAAACCACCTCGTTTCTCATCTACCACCTTTGATCTGCTTATTCAGGGATTCTCTAAACACTTCTAGAAATGTTTTGTTACGTTTGGCCTCTGATTCTTCCTGAACGAGGGGTAGAGCTAGGGATGGATACAATGTCAGGAGCATCAAAACATCAATCTAAAAAGTCCACGTGGAGAAGCTAGGTGGTGAAGCTGTGTGGAGATGCTATGTGGAGAGGATATGTGGAGAAGGTATGTGGAGAAGGTATGTGGAGAAGCTATGTAGAGAGGCTATGTGGAGAAGGTATGTGGAAAAGCTATGTGGAGAAGGTATGTGGAGAAGGTATGTGGAGAAGCTATGTAGAGAAGGTATGTAGAGAAGCTATGTAGAGAAGCTATGTAGAGAAGCTATGTAGAGAAGGTATGTGGAGACGGTATGTGGAGAAGGTATGTGGAGAAGGTATGTGGAGAAGGTATGTAGAGAAGCTATGTAGAGAAGGTATGTAGAGAAGCTATGTAGAGAAGGTATGTAGAGAAGCTATGTAGAGAAGCTATGTAGAGAAGGTATGTGGAGAAGGTATGTAGAGAAGGTATGTAGAGAAGGTATGTGGAGAAGGTATGTAGAGAAGCTATGTAGAGAAGCTATGTAGAGAAGGTATGTGGAGAAGGTATGTGGAGAAGGTATGTGGAGAAGGAATGTGGAGAAGGTATGTAGAGAAGCTATGTAGAGAAGGTATGTAGAGAAGCTATGTAGAGAAGGTATGTAGAGAAGCTATGTAGAGAAGCTATGTAGAGAAGGTATGTGGAGAAGGTATGTAGAGAAGATATGTAGAGAAGGTATGTGGAGAAGGTATGTGGAGAAGCTATGTAGAGAAGGTATGTGGAGAAGGTATGTGGAGAAGGTATGTGGAGAAGCTATGTAGAGAAGGTATGTGGAGAAGGTATGTAGAGAAGGTATGTGGAGAAGGTATGTGGAGAAGCTATGTAGAGAAGGTATGTGGAGAAGGTATGTGGAGAACGTATGTGGAGAAGCGCTTGGACAATCATTTGGCTGAAATTGAGCTCTAATTATTTGGTCTGTTTACATCTTTCTCAAGCTTTCAACATTGTGTTTGTTTAACAAAGGGGTGTGTGTGTGTGTGTGTGTGTGTGTGTGTGTGTGTGTGTGTTTGCGTGGGAAGGTGGTTGTGGGTAAATTAACCCTGTGTCTCCTCTTGGTTTCCTGGTATCACCCCGACATAACAACAACAGAACAGACGTGGCTAATAGTTGTGATACGGTGGCCTGTCGGCCGGCTGGTGTTTACTTTCTGGTGCGTCAACGCAGTCTGTTGGGGCTGGTGTTTGTGGTGAGTCACCATAGTGGGTTGGGGCTGGTGTTTGTGGTGAGTCAACGCAGTCTGTTGGGGCTGGTGTTTGTGGTGTGTCAACGCAGTCTGTTGGGGCTGGTGTTTCTGGTGCGTCAACGCAGTCTGTTGGGGCTGGTGTTTGTGGTGTGTCAACACAGTCTGTTGGGGCTGGTGTTTGTGGTGAGTCACCGTAGTGTGTTGGGGCTGGTGTTTGTGGTGTGTCAACGCAGTCTGTTGGGGCTGGTGTTTGTGGTGAGTCACCGTAGTGGGTTGGGGCTGGTGTTTGTGGTGTGTCAACGCAGTCTGTTGGGGCTGGTGTTTGTGGTGAGTCACCGTAGTGGGTTGGGGCTGGTGTTTGTGGTCTGTCAACGCAGTCTGTTGGGGCTGGTGCTTGTGGTGCGTCACCGCAGTGGGTTGGGGCTGGTGTTTGTGGTGTGTCAACACAGTCTGTAGGGGCTGGTGTTTGTGGTGTGTCAACGCAGTCTGTTGGGGCAGGTGTTTGTGGTGCTTGGGGCTGGTGTTTGTGGTGCTTGGGGCTGGTGTTTGTGGTGCTTGGGGCTGGTGTTTGTGGTGCTTGGGGCTGGTGTTTGTGGTGCTTGGGGCTGGTGTTTGTGGTGCTTGGGGCTGGTGTTTGTGGTGCTTGGAGCTGGTGTTTGTGGTCGCTTCGTTTATCTTTCATCCCGCTGAAATCCCGTTCTGCCGGGAAAAGCTCTATTATCAGGGTCAGGGAGGGAGAGGAGTCTGTGGGGGGGCTGCCTCACATTGAGAGAGGGGCTGG
This sequence comes from Coregonus lavaretus, assembly GCF_964263955.1. Classification (NCBI taxonomy): domain Eukaryota; kingdom Metazoa; phylum Chordata; class Actinopteri; order Salmoniformes; family Salmonidae; genus Coregonus; species Coregonus lavaretus. The sequence continues at coordinate 3,653,460 of NC_140001.1, forward strand.
GAAGGAGGCAGAGGCAGTAGCCTAGAGTGGAGCATCCCATGCCCCAGGGCAGATCAGGAAGGGGTAGCAGGACCTCATGGATGTCCAGGAAACTAGGGTTGCAAATGTATCAATACGTTTATCAGAACTTTCACCCAGCCTGTCAGTCAGCCAGGGTCTGTGGTAGGTTGTGGGGTCAGGAGTAGGGTGGGGTAGGTTGGGGTCTGGGTAGGGTGGGGGTCTGGGTAGGGTGGGGGTCTGGGTAGGGTGGGGGTAGGTTGGGGGTCCAGGGGATCCTGGGTTGTCAGACAGGGAGGGGACTTCACAGACATACAGTTGGAAGGCATTAGGCCGGCGGGCAGGACAGAACCATGTCAGATGCAGCTGTCGCCCACAGTGATTGATAGAGTTTGTATAACATCCCACCCCACCATGTCGTCTGTCAGACTGCCCTCCAGGATCCACAGTTTGACCCTGGCTAAAGGCTCAAGCTCAAAGTACTTCTTTATCTGAAGGAAAGAAAGAAAGAAAGAAAGAAAGAAAGAAAGAAAGAAAGAAAGAAAGAAAGAAAGAAAGAAAGAAAGAAAGAAAGAAAGAAAGAAAGAAAGACGTCAAAAACAAACGTTAAATGACAAAGGGAATTAGCTATGTAGCTAAAGTCCGGTTCAGACATGTAATGGTGAGAGACAGAAAGGGCAATCAAAACCAAACGTTAAACGGATGGAGGGCTGGAGGTTATTGTCATGGCAACTGACTGACAAGTGAGTACATTTGAGTTTTATCTGGTGATAGATTTGGCAGGGAGATTCCTGTTTAGACGGTCTGTTGATGCCTCGCTTGGCCCAAGCCAAATGAGATTGACAGTGACCAAGGACCTCAGTTTAGCATTCCGAGAACATCATAACGGGGGGTTCTGGGGTAAGAAAGACACCACATCAATTAGTGTTTCAAGCACGATAATAACTAATCTTCAGACATTTGCCGAGAAAGACCTCTGTTACTCAAGTCAACTCAAACAGTTTAAATCCAGCCTGAGAGCTTTAGCAGCCGCAAAGCAACAACCCTCCTTAGGCTCTGCAAGAAAATGTGTTTTTCAGATCTCTGGGGGAAAACTAGTAATGTGGATTGTTGCCGTGGGCCTGGCTGTTTGTTACAGTTGATGATCAGGATCCTATGTTGGCTTTTATATTCACTGGCTGATTGGTGTTAATATGTTGGCAGTTCATGAAAAAGATAGAGAGACAACAAGAAACAGCTGTTATGATAAAACACATTAGAGGGTGGTGGTGGTGTGTGTGTGTGTGTGTGTGTGTGTGTGTGTGTGTGTGTGTGTGTGTGTGTGTTTTCGAAAGAAAAGCAAATTTTTTTGTCCATTAAAATAACTGATCAGAAATACAGTGTAGACATTGTTAATGTTGTAAATGGCTATTGTAGCTGGAAACGGGTGATTTTTAATGGAATATCTACATAGGCGTACAGAGGCCCATTATCAGCAACCATCAGTCCTGTGTTCCAATGGCACGTTGTGTTTGCTAATCCAAGTTGATCATTTTAAAAGGCTAATTGATCATTAGAAAACCCTTTTGCAATTATGTTAGCACAGCTGAAAACTGTTGTGCTGATTAAAGAAGCAAATGAACTGGCCTTCTTTAGACTAGTTGAGCAATTGTGGGTTTGATTACAGGCTCAAAATGGCCAGAAACAAATAACTTTCTTCTGAAACTCGTCAGTCTATTCTTGTTCTGAGCAATGAAGGCTATTCCATGCGAGAAATTGCCAAGAAACTGAAGATCTCGTACAACGCTGTGTACTACTCCCTTCACAGAACAGCGCAAACTGGCTCTAACCAGAATAGAAAGAGGAGTGGGAGGTCCCGGTGCACAACTGAGCAAGAGGACAAATACATTAGCGTGTCTAGTTTGAGAAACAGGCGCCTCACAGGTCCTCAACTGGCAGCTTCATTAAATAGTACCCTCAAAACACCATTCTTAAAGTCAACAGTGAAGTGGCGACTCCGGGATGCTGACCTTCTAGGGAGAGTTGCAAAGAAAAAGCCTTATATCTCAGACTGGCCAATAAAAAGAAAATATTAAGGTGGACAGTCTGAGATATGGCTTTTTCTTTGCAACTCTGCCTAGAACGTGGGTGGCAGGAGCAACGCTTAGACTTCCTCCTAAATTATTAGATGATGTTTTCAACCTGGCAGTAACGGTAGTGATTTCTGTTTTGCCCACTGGAATATCTTTCTGCTACCTAGCTCCCTCATCTGCCCTTCCTTACCAAAAACAGAATGGAATTTTGGCTCTTACTTACGTGAGACAACTACCAGCAATCAAACACCTTTCATTGTGACAAAAGGTGCACAGTGATGTACAGTTATCAGAGAGAAATTGATATCTGTCTGTCAACAATATTAGAGATACCGTATCACTTTAACTGTTCATTTACTGAGGGAAATGTTCCTTGAGATATATGGACAGAAAAATACCACATCCCCCAGTGCAAATTCAAATAACAAGCAACCAGCACAAAAATGTGTATCTTCTGATAACTTATAGTTTAGTTATGACCATGGGGCAATGTGTCATAAGGCATGGCCATTCAAACATCCCGGTCGCTCACAACATAGATTCCCCATTTCCTGCCAACCGACCTCTGCTATCTTGAACAGGCCTCTCTTGCAAAATAGATTTTTTTTTATTTCAAGAAGAGTAACCTGTAAAACTAAAGGTCATATAAAAGATGACTTGAGAAGCTTTCCACTCTTCTTATCACTTGTGTATTTGCTAAAACAAAACAGCTGCGATATCAAAAGTGTATCTATTTCAACCTAACCAAATGAGACCTGTCCTGATCTGCTCCGTCCGGGTGTTCCTCCTTTTTCCATAGGGTTTTGTTTAGCAGCACTTATAGCTGGGTCTAGGTGGAAAGCTGAGCGGACCCAAACACTGGGAACAAATCTGTCTGAGGTAACCTGAGCTGGCCTGGGCCAGTCTCTCCAGACTCCCAGCCCTCTCAGTTCTAACCCCCCAGCCCAGCCCTGGCTCAGCCCTCCCTGTTCTAACCCCCATACCAGCCCTGGCTCAGCCCTCTCAGTTCTAACCCCCCTGCCCAGCCCTGGCTCAGCCTTCTTCGTTCTAACCCCACATGCATCTGTCTGCCTGTCTGTCTGGCTGTCTGCGTGTCGTCTGTGGCAAAGGGCCCTCTTCTGGAAGACTCCGGGCCTGCACTGGCAGCTGGTAAAAAGACCACACAGCCTCTACTTACAGACAGAGGTGTCACGCCCACAAAGGGGCACAGGGGCATGTGCCCCACAACTTTGTTCTGTTTAAAATACATACAGTGCCTTCAGAAAGTATTCACACCCCCTTGACTTATTCCACATTTTGTTGTGTTACAAAGTGGGATTAAAATGGATTGAATTGTAATTTCATGTCAACGATCTACACAAAACAATCTGTAATGTCAAAGTGGAAATAAATTGTAAAAATATTATGAAAAATTAAACATCAATCTATCTTCATTAGATAGGTATTCAACCCCCTGAGTCAATACATGTTAGAATCACCTTTGGCAACTATTACAGCTGCGAGTCTTTCTGGGTAAGTCTCTAAGAGCTTTCCAAACCTGGATTATGCAACACTTGCCCATTATTGTTTAATAAATTCTTCAAGATCTGTCAAATTGGTTGCTGATCGTTACTAGACAACCATTTTTAGGTCTTACCATCGATTTTCAAGTAGATTTAAGTCAAAACTGTAACTCGGCCACTCAGCAACATTCACTGTCTTCTTGGTAAGCAACTCCAGTGTAGATTTAGCCTTGTGTTTTAGGTTATTGACCTGCTGAAAGGTGAATTCATCTCCCAGTGTCTGGTGGAAAGCAGACTGAGCCATCTATGTTTGAAATTCACTGCTTGACTGAGGGACTGTGTGGGATACAGAGAAGAGGTAGTCATTCAAAAATCATGTTAAACACTATTATTACATACAGAGTGAATCCATGCAACTTATTACCTGACTTTTTTTTTACCCCTTTTTCGTGATTTTCCAATTGGTGTTTACAGTCTTGTCCCATCGCTGCAACTCCCTGACCAAGGCCCTTCTCCCCCGATTGCTCAGTTTGGCCGGGCGGCCAGCTCTAGGAAGAGTCTTGGTGGTTCCAAACTTCTTCCATTTAAGAATGATGGAGGCCACTGTGTTCTTGGGGACCTTCAATGCTGCAGAAATGTTTTGGTACCCTTCCCCAGATCTTGACACAATCCTGTCTCGGAGCTCTAAGGACAATTCCTTCGACATCATGGCTTGATTTTTGTTGTGTGTGTGTGCTTTTCCAAATCATGTCGAATAAGTTGAATTTACCGCAGGTAGACTCCAATCAAGTTGTAGAAAAATCTCAAGGATGATCAATGGAAAGAGAATACATCTGAGCTGAATGTTGAGTCTCATAGCAAAGGGTCTGAATACTTATGTAAATAAGGTATTTCTCTTTTTTTATGTTTCATAAATTTTATGGGGTATTGTGTGTAGATTGATGAGGATTTGTATTTATTTAATCCCTGTTAGAATAAGGCTGTAACGTAACAAAATGTGGAAAAAGTGAAGGGGTTTGAATACTTTTTACTAGTTTATAAAAATATATATATTTTGTTGTTGTTTCGCTGAAATAGCCTTCTACTAGTCACGTAGCAATTTCATGAAGTTGGCTTTAGCTTAGCCCAGATAACCTCAAAACTAGCTAGCAGGAAGCCATTTCAGGCTATCAGAGTAGCTAGCTTGTCTAACTATGTCAGCTGGAAAATATGTCAATTTAAGCTAGAGATATCAGTTTGCGGTGGAAGGTGTCTGAGCAACAGCGGTGTTTGTCAGACCATGAGACGTCCTGAAAATTGGTCTTGTCACGGAAATGCCTGTAGTGTCTGAACCGTTTGGGCTACAAACTAACATTACCACTCTATGGAAGGATGAGATTCTCTCAAACACATTTTTTTTTTTTACATTTACATCATTTTAGCATTCTTATCCAGAGCGACTTACAGTTAGTGAATGCATACATGTTTTTTTGTTGTTGTTTTTTTCATACTGGCCCCCCGTGGGAAACGAACCCACATCCCTGCCGGCCAAACCCTACCCTACCTTGGACGAAGCTGGACCAATTGTGAGCTGCCCCAGGGGTCTCCCGGTCGCGACAGAGCCTGGACTCGAACCAGGATCTCTAGTGGCACAGCTAGCCTTAGACCACTGCGCCACTCGGGAACACGATGATTTACTCCGTTTTGCTACTCTGAAGATAACCCGGTACCGGTTTAAAAAATGAATGGAAGTATGGAGGTAGTTTTGAGCCCCCCCCCCCCAAAAAGGGGGTAAATACAGTGGGGGAAAAAAGTATTTAGTCAGCCACCAATTGTGCAAATTCTCCCACTTAAAAAGATGAGAGAGGCCTGTAATTTTCATCATAGGTACACGTCAACTATGACAGACAAATTGGAGAGAAAAAATTCCAGAAAATCACATTGTAGGATTTTTAATGAATTTATTTGCCAATTATGGTGGAAAATAAGTATTTGGTCACCTACAAACAAGCAAGATTTCTGGCTCTCACAGACCTGTAACTTCTTCTTTAAGAGGCTCCTCTGTCCTCCACTCGTTACCTGTATTAATGGCACCTGTTTGAACTTGTTATCAGTATAAAAGACACCTGTCCACAACCTCAAACAGTCACACTCCAAACTCCACTATGGCCAAGACCAAAGAGCTGTCAAAGGACACCAGAAACAAAATTGTAGACCTGCACCAGGCTGGGAAGACTGAATCTGCAATAGGTAAGCAGCTTGGTTTGAAGAAATCAACTGTGGGAGCAATTATTAGGAAATGGAAGACATACAAGACCACTGATAATCTCCCTTGATCTGGGGCTCCACGCAAGATCTCACCCCGTGGGGTCAAAATGATCACAAGAACAGTGAGCAAAAATCCCAGAACCACACGGGGGGACCTAGTGAATGACCTGCAGAGAGCTGGGACCAAAGTAACAAAGCTTACCATCAGTAACACACTACGCCGCCAGGGACTCAAATCCTGCAGTGCCAGACGTGTCCCCCTGCTTAAGCCAGTACATGTCCAGGCCCGTCTGAAGTTTGCTAGAGTGCATTTGGATGATCCAGAAGAGGATTGGGAGAATGTCATATGGTCATATGAAAGCAAATAGAACTTTTTGGTAAAAACTCAACTCGTCGTGTTTGGAGGACAAAGAATGCTGAGTTGCATCCAAATAACACCATACATACTGTGAAGCATGGGGGTGGAAACATCATGCTTTGGGGCTGTTTTTCTGTAAAGGGACCAGGACGACTGATCCGTGTAAAGGAAAGAATGAATGGGGCCATGTATCGTGAGATTTTGAGTGAAAACCTCCTTCCATCAGCAAGGGCATTGAAGATGAAACGTGGCTGGGTCTTTCAGCATGACAATGATCCCAAACACACCGCCCGGGCAACGAAGGAGTGGCTTCGTAAGAAGCATTTCAATGTCCTGGAGTGGCCTAGCCAGTCTCCAGATCTCAACCCCATAGAAAATCTTTGGAGGGAGTTGAAAGTCTGTGTTGCCCAGCGACAGCCCCAAAACATCACTGCTCTAGAGGAGATCTGCATGGAGGAATGGGCCAAAATACCAGCAACAGTGTGTGAAAACCTTGTGAAGACTTACAGAAAACGTTTGACCTGTGTCATTGCCAACAAAGGGTATATAACAAAGTATTGAGAAACTTTTGTTATTGACCAAATACTTATTTTCCACCAGAATTTGCAAATAAATTCATTATAAATCCTACAATGTGATTTTCTGGATTTTTTTTTCTCATTTTGTCTGTCATAGTTGACGTGTACCTATGATGAAAATTACAGGCCTCTCTCATCTTTTTAAGTGGGAGAACTTGCACAATTGGTGGCTGACTAAATACTTTTTTTTCCCCCACTGTATGTGTCCAAAAACCAAACATATTTCCTGAGATAGATAGACAGACATTTTCAAAAACGTATTCCTTATGATTTATTATTTGACTGTCTGTTTTGTTATTCAATGTGTTTCTATGTTCTATAGCAGTAAAGGCCAAATTCCATATTTAATCAAATCATTTTTAAATAAAACATTTTATACCTAAATAGCCAAATGGACCATCTTAAAACAATTCCATATGTTAGCTTAAAGGCTTAGACTTTTAGAGGTTAAATAAAGAACCACTAGTCAGCCGGATGCAGACAGCTCAAGAGGTATGCTGACATATGCTGAATAACAAACATATTTTTGACATAGAATTAAGCGTATTATTATGGCTCTAGATTGCAGGAAAAAGCTGTTTTAGGTGTTTGAAAATTGCAAAATTCTTCACCATTCCCCCCAGCCATCCTCACATATTTTGTGCCCCCTCAGATTTACGCCCCTGCTTACACACTTACTATTAAACACACTGTGTGGCCGGCGGAGCAAACCAGTTGATTTTCTCTGCGATTAGCTAACTCCTCCTAAGCACCCTTCAGGTTAAGAGTTGGGTGAGCCACTAGGGTTAGACAGACAGTGCAAGGGCTTGTTGGTAAGAACAGTAAGCAGGGTTACTGCCCGGGACAGATGGCCACATGAGGTCATCCAGTCTAGTCACCTGTTTGTTGTTGTACCACCGTCAAGTTGTCAGCGTTTCAAATTCAGCCTTTGAAAACCTAGCCCGCGTAGGAGTCCCTGAGCAAACTGCACTCAAGGAAGAATGCTGATGAAATATAACTGTTTGCCAACATTCAATTCAAATCAAATTGTATTTGTAACATGCGCCGAATACAACAGGTGTAGACCTTCCAGTGAAATGCTTACTTACAATCCCTTAATCATTGAGGGGTTATAGAAGTTGAGTCCTACAAAACAGAAGCCTCCTACCCGTCCGACCACCACCTAAAAGCCTCCTACCCGTCCGACCACCACCTAAAAGCCTCCTACCCGTCCGACCACCACCTAAAAGCCTCCTACCCGTCCGACCACCACCTAAAAGCCTCCTACCCGTCCGACCACCACCTAAAAGCCTCCTACCCGTCCGACCACCACCTAAAAGCCTCCTACCCGTCCGACCACCACCTAAAAGAGTGTTCAGTGGATCACCTGACCCCCGACAGTAAAGCTGTTTAACTCCAGACGACCAGAACAGAACAGCTTCCTGAAAGCTTTAGCTCAGTGGCTGTCAACTGAACACAAAGAGGCAGTGACATAAATAACGGGACTATCTCCCTTCCAGACCTCCACACTGTTAGGTCTCCCTTCCAGACCTCCACACTGTTAGGTCTCCCCTCCATAACCTCCACACTGTTAGGTCTCCCTCCAGACCTCCACACTGTTAGGTCTCCCCTCCAGACCTCCCCACTGTTAGGTCTCCCTTCCAGACCTCCACACTGTTAGGTCTCCCTTCCAGACCTCCACACTGTTAGGTCTCCCCTCCATAACCTCCACACTGTTAGGTCTCCCTCCAGACCTCCCCAATGTTAGGTCTCCCTCCAGACCTCCACACTGTTAGGTCTCCCCTCCATAACCTCCACACTGTTAGGTCTCCCCTCCAGACCTCCACACTGTTAGGTCTCCCTTCCAGACCTCCACACTGTTAGGTCTCCCTTCCAGACCTCCCCACTGTTAGGTCTCCCCTCCAGACCTCCCCACTGTTAGGTCTCCCCTCCAGACCTCCACACTGTTGGGTCTCCCTTCCAGACCCACACACTGTTAGGTCTCCCCTCCAGACCTCCACACTGTTAGGTCTCCCTTCCAGACCTCCACACTGTTAGGTCTCCCTCCAGAACCTCCCTACTGTTAGGTCTCCCTTCCAGACCTCCCCACTGTTAGGTCTCCCTTCCAGACCTCCACACTGTTAGGTCTCCCTTCCAGAACCTCCCCACTGTTAGGTCTCCCTTCCAGAACCTCCCCACTGTTAGGTCTCCCTTCCAGACCTCCACACTGTTAGGTCTCCCTTCCAGACCTCCACACTGTTAGGTCTCCCTTCCAGACCTCCACACTGTTAGGTCTCCCCTCCATAACCTCCCCACTGTTAGGTCTCCCTTCCAGACCTCCACACTGTTAGGTCTCCCTTCCAGACCTCCACACTGTTAGGTCTCCCTTCCAGACCTCCACACTGTTAGGTCTCCCCTCCATAACCTCCCCACTGTTAGGTCTCCCTTCCAGACCTCCCCACTGTTAGGTCTCCCTTCCAGACCTCCACACTGTTAGGTCTCCCTTCCAGACCTCCACACTGTTAGGTCTCCCTTCCAGACCTCCACACTGTTAGGTCTCCCTTCCAGACCTCCACACTGTTAGGTCTCCCTCCAGACCTCCCCACTGTTAGGTCTCCCCTCCATAACCTCCCCAATGTTAGGTCTCCCTTCCAGACCTCCACACTGTTAGGTCTCCCCTCCATAACCTCCACACTGTTAGGTCTCCCTCCAGACCTCCACACTGTTAGGTCTCCCCTCCAGACCTCCCCACTGTTAGGTCTCCCTTCCAGACCTCCACACTGTTAGGTCTCCCTTCCAGACCTCCACACTGTTAGGTCTCCCCTCCATAACCTCCACACTGTTAGGTCTCCCTCCATACCTCCCCAATGTTAGGTCTCCCTCCAGACCTCCACACTGTTAGGTCTCCCCTCCATAACCTCCACACTGTTAGGTCTCCCCTCCAGACCTCCACACTGTTAGGTCTCCCTTCCAGACCTCCACACTGTTAGGTCTCCCTTCCAGACCTCCCCACTGTTAGGTCTCCCCTCCAGACCTCCCCACTGTTAGGTCTCCCCTCCAGACCTCCACACTGTTGGGTCTCCCTTCCAGACCCACACACTGTTAGGTCTCCCCTCCAGACCTCCACACTGTTAGGTCTCCCTTCCAGACCTCCACACTGTTAGGTCTCCCTCCAGAACCTCCCTACTGTTAGGTCTCCCTTCCAGACCTCCCCACTGTTAGGTCTCCCTTCCAGACCTCCACACTGTTAGGTCTCCCTTCCAGAACCTCCCCACTGTTAGGTCTCCCTTCCAGAACCTCCCCACTGTTAGGTCTCCCTTCCAGACCTCCACACTGTTAGGTCTCCCTTCCAGACCTCCACACTGTTAGGTCTCCCTTCCAGACCTCCACACTGTTAGGTCTCCCCTCCATAACCTCCCCACTGTTAGGTCTCCCTTCCAGACCTCCACACTGTTAGGTCTCCCTTCCAGACCTCCACACTGTTAGGTCTCCCTTCCAGACCTCCACACTGTTAGGTCTCCCCTCCATAACCTCCCCACTGTTAGGTCTCCCTTCCAGACCTCCCCACTGTTAGGTCTCCCTTCCAGACCTCCACACTGTTAGGTCTCCCTTCCAGACCTCCACACTGTTAGGTCTCCCTTCCAGACCTCCACACTGTTAGGTCTCCCTTCCAGACCTCCACACTGTTAGGTCTCCCTCCAGACCTCCCCACTGTTAGGTCTCCCCTCCATAACCTCCCCAATGTTAGGTCTCCCTTCCAGAACCTCCCCACTGTTAGGTCTCCCCTCCTTAACCCCCCCAATGTTAGGTCTCCCTTCCAGAACCTCCCCACTGTTAGGTCTCCCTCCAGACCTCCACACTGTTAGGTCTCCCTCCAGACCTCCCCACTGTTAGGTCTCCCCTCCATAACCTCCCCACTGTTAGGTCTCCCCTCCAGAACCTCCCCACTGTTAGGTCTCCCTTCCAGACCTCCACACTGTTAGGTCTCCCTCCAGAACCTCCCCACTGTTAGGTCTCCCCTCCATAACCTCCCCAATGTTACGTCTCCCTTCCAGAACCTCCCCACTGTTAGGTCTCCCCTCCATAACCTCCCCACTGTTAGGTCTCCCCTCCATAACCTCCCCAATGTTAGGTCTCCCTTCCAGAACCTCCCCACTGTTAGGTCTCCCTCCAGACCTCCCCACTGTTAGGTCTCCCTTCCAGACCTCCCCACTGTTAGGTCTCCCCTCCAGAACCTCCCCACTGTTAGGTCTCCCTTCCAGACCTCCACACTGTTAGGTCTCCCTCCAGAACCTCCCCACTGTTAGGTCTCCCCTCCATAACCTCCCCAATGCTACGTCTCCCTTCCAGAACCTCCCCACTGTTAGGTCTCCCCTCCATAACCTCCCCACTGTTAGGTCTCCCCTCCATAACCTCCCCACTGTTAGGTCTCCCTCCAGACCTCCACACTGTTGGGTCTCCCTCCAGACCTCCCCACTGTTAGGTCTCCCCTCCATAACCTCCCCAATGTTAGGTCTCCCCTCCAGAACCTCCCCACTGTTAGGTCTCCCTTCCAGACCTCCCCACTGTTAGGTCTCCCTCCAGACCTCCCCACTGTTAGGTCTCCCTTCCAGACCTCCCCACTGTTAGGTCTCCCTTCCAGACCTCCCCACTGTTAGGTCAAACCATTGATGCAACATCAAACGATCAACACTTCTGCAGGTGTAGGATCTTAATTTGACAAGTTTCTTCGCAGGAGTAAAATAATCCTGCAGCAGGAATATTTGATTATTTTTTATAAAAGTGATCATTTCCAATGGGAAATTAGTTTTGCTAGACTACCGTGGGCTATAGTGTAGGTGTGAGATCTAGTGTGAGAAAGAGAACTGCAGGTTTTCAGTGTATTTATGTAAATCATGAGACTCATTTGAATTTCCTGCATTCCTATGAGCCTGTTAAAACTGGAGTGAGGGGGTTATGAAGAGGTCTGACCTGTCTGACCTGTCTGACCTGTCTGACCAGTGAGGGGGTTATGAGGAGGTCTGACCTGTCTGACCAGTAAGGGGGTTATGAGGAGGTCTGACCTGTCTGACCTGTCTGACCTGTCTGACCAGTGAGGGGGTTATGAGGAGGTCTGACCTGTCTGACCTGTCTGACCTGTCTGACCAGTGAGGGGGTTATGAGGAGGTCTGACCTGTCTGACCTGTCTGACGTGTCTGACCAGTGAGGGGGTTATGAGGAGATCTGACCTGTCTGACCTGGCCAACCTGTCTGACCTGTCTGACCAGTGAGGGGGTTATGAGGAGGACAACCACATTGGCCCGCAGCCACAACACTAAGAAGCCGCAGCAGAAACATCCGACCTGGCTGACCTGGCTGACCTGGCCGACATGGCTGAACTGGCTGACCTGGCCGACCTGGCCGACCTGGCCGACCTGGCTGACCTGTCTGACCTGGCCGACCTGGCCGACCTGTCTGACCTGTCTGACCTGTCTGACCTGGCTGACCTGGCTGACCTGGCAGACCTGGCTGACCTGTCTGACCTGGCTGACCTGGCTGACCTGGCAGACCTGGCAGACCTGGCTGACCTGGCTGACCTGGCCGACCTGTCTGACCTGGCCGACATGGCTGACCTGGCTGACTTGGCTGACCTGGCCGACCTGGCCGACCTGTCTGACCTGGCTGACCTGGCTGACCTGGCTGGCAAATAGTCCGGGTAGCCATGATTAGCTGTTTAGGAGTCTTTTGGCTTGGGGGTAGAAGCTGTTGAGAAGTCTTTTGGACCTAGACTTGGCACTCCGGTACCGCTTGCCGTGCGGCAGCAGAGAGAACAGTCTATGACTAGGGTGGCTGGAGTCTTTGACAATTTTAAGGGCCTTCCTCTGACACCGCCTGGTATAGAGGTCCTGGATGGCAGGAAGCTTTTGCCATACTAGCAGTTGCCATACTAGGCGGTGATGCAACCAGTAAGGATGCTCTCGGTGGTGCAGCTGTAGAATTTTTGAGGATCTGAGGACCAATGCCAAATCTTTTCAGATCTTTTCAGAACCAACCCTGTGAACACCATAGGAGTCTCCAGAGTTAACCGACCCTGTGAACACCAAAGGAGTCTCCAGAGTTAACCGACCCTGTGAACACCAAAGGAGTCTCCAGAGTTAACCGACCCTGTGAACACCAAAGGAGTCTCCAGAGTTAACCGACCCTGTGAACACAAAAGGAGTCTCCAGAGTTAACCGACCCTGTGAACACCAAAGGAGTCTCCAGAGTTAACCGACCCTGTGAACACCAAAGGAGTCTCCAGAGTTAACCGACCCTGTGAACACCAAAGGAGTCTCCAGAGTTAACCGACCCTGTGAACACCAAAGGAGTCTCCAGAGTTAACCGACCCTGTGAACACCAAAGGAGTCTCCAGAGTTAACCGACCCTGTGAACACCAAAGGAGTCTCCAGAGTTAACCGACCCTGTGAACACCAAAGGAGTCTCTAGAGTTAACCGACCCTGTGAACACCAAAGGAGGCTCCAGAGTTAACCAACCCTGTGAACACCAAAGGAGGCTCCAGAGTTAACCAACCCTGTGAATGGGTTTGATAACTTGCCATTTTAAATCTTAACAGTGAAGTTGGAAGCTTGTGGAGCAGAAAGAGAATAATGATCTAAGTGACTTTAAAGAGAAGGTGTCAGAGGGGGGTCAGAGGTTACTGGAGGGTATCAAAGAGTGTCAGAGAGTGTCAGAAGGTATCGGAGGATGTCGGAGGGTATCGGAGGGTGTCAGAGGATGTGAGAGGGTTTTGGAAAGGTGTCAGATGGTGTCTGAGGGTATCGGAGGGAGTCAGAGGGTATCGGAGGGTATCGGAGGGCATCGGAGGTATCAGAGGGTGTCAGAGGGTATCGGAGGGAGTCAGAGGGTATCGGAGGGAGTCAGAGGGTATCGGAGGGTGTCAGAGGGTATCAGAGGGTGTCAGAGGGTATCAGAGGGTGTCAGAGGGTATCGGAGGGAGTCAGAGGGTATCGGAGGGAGTCAGAGGGTATCAGAGGGTGTCAGAGGGTATCGGAGGGAGTCAGAGGGTATCAGAGGGTGTCGGAAGGTATCGGAGGGTGTCAGAGGGTATCGGAGGGAGTCAGAGGGTATCGGAGGGTGTCAGAGGGCATCGGAGGTATCAGAGGGTGTCAGAGGGTATCGGAGGGAGTCAGAGGGTATCAGAGGTATCGGAGGGTGTCAGAGGGTATCAGAGGTATCGGAGGGTGTCAGAGGGTATCAGAGGTATTGGAGGGTGTCAGAGGGTATCGGAGGGTGTCAGAGGGTATCAGAGGTATCGGAGGGTGTCAGAGGGTATCAGAGGTATTGGAGGGTGTCAGAGGGTATCGGAGGGTGTCGGAGGGTATCGGAGGGTGTCAGAGGGTATCAGAGGTATTGGAGGGTGTCAGAGGGTATCGGAGGGTGTCGGAGGGTATCGGAGGGTGTCAGAGGGTGTCAGAGGGTGTCGGAGAATCAGAGGGTGTCAGAGGGTATCAGAGGGTGTCGTAGGGTGTCAGAGGGTATCGGAGGGTGTCAGAGGGTATCGGAGGGTTTCAGAGGATATCGGATGTATCGGAGGGTGTCAGAGGGTATCGGAGGTATCGGAGGGTGTCAAAGGTATCAGAGGTATTGGAGGGTGTCAGAGAGTATCGGAGGGTGTCGGAGGGTATTGGAGGGTGTCAGAGGGTATCAGAGGGTGTCGGAGGTATCAGAGGGTGTCAGAGGGTATCAGAGGGTGTCGTAGGGTGTCAGAGGTTATCGGAGGGTGTCAGAGGGTATCGGAGGGTTTCAGAGGGTATCGGAGGTATCGGAGGGTGTCAGAGGGTATCGGAGGTATCGGAGGGTGTCAGAGGTATCAGAGGGTGTCAGAGGTATCGGAGGGTGTCAGAGGGTATCAGAGGTATTGGAGGGTGTCAGAGGGTATCGGAGGGTGTCAGAGGGTATCAGAGGTATCGGAGGGTGTCAGAGGGTATCAGAGGTATTGGAGGGTTTCAGAGGGTATCGGAGGGTGTCGGAGGGTATCGGAGGGTGTCAGAGGGTATCAGAGGGTGTCGGAAGTATCAGAGGGTGTCAGAGGGTATCAGAGGGTGTCGTAGGGTGTCAGAGGGTATCGGAGGGTGTCAGAGGGTATCGGAGGGTTTCAGAGGGTATCGGAGGTATCGGAGGGTGTCAGAGGGTATCGGAGGTATCGGAGGGTGTCAGAGGTATCAGAGGGTGTCAGAGGGTATCGGAGGATGTCGGATAGTATCGGGGGTGTCAGAGGTTATCGGAGGTATCGGAGGGTGTCAGATGGTATCGGAGGTATCGGAGGGTGTCGGAGGTATCAGAGGGTGTTGGAGGGTATCGGAGGGTGTCAGAGGGGATCGGAGGGTGTCAGAGGGTATCAGAGGGTGTCGTAGGCTATTGGAGGGTTTCAGAGGGTATCGGAGGTATCGGAGTGTGTCAGAGGGTATCGGAGGATGTCGGATGGTGTCAGAGGGTGTCGGAATACATCAGATGGTGTCAGAGGGTATCGGATGGTGTCGAGGGTGTCAGAGGGTATCGGAGGGAATCGGAGGGTGTCGGATGGTGTTGGGAATAGGGCACCATTTGGGACGCCTCCAAGATGTAAAAGTTGGGGATGGAAACTTGAGGAGAGTTGAGGAGAGTTGAGGAGAGTTGAGGAGAGTTGAGGAGAGTTGAGGAGAGTCTGCCTCACAGCCATCAGGAGCCAAAACAGGAAGAAACATAAAAGCAGCTTCAGTTAGCCTCTCGTACTAACACTAAACACACTAAACACACACACGCATTTACACACACTGACACACGCATGCACTAGCACCCTCCTACCTCCAGGCTAACATTACAACTATTCCAGACCAGCAACGAATTAACTCATTGGAAAAAAGGAAAGGTTCCTCTCTTTTCTTCCACTTGTTCAGAGGAACATTTTATCTGGGGAAAAAGAAGAAAGATTAGAAAGAAGTCCCTTACTTGCTGTTGAGTGAGTGTGCAGGAACTAACCTGTTACCAACTAGGGAGGAAGCCACAGGAGAGATCCATACTTCATTACTTCATTACTTGTCAGATATGTTTTGCAAAATATATTTTGATCTCATTGAGACCAACCTGGATAAATAAACATGTGGTCACACTCTCTCTCTCTCTCTCTCTCTCTCTCTCTCTCTCTCTCTCTCGCTCTCTCTCTCTCGCTCTCTCTCTCTCTCTCTCACCCCCATTTTATGACCCCACACAACCACATAATCCCATATCCCATATAAGATTGTCACACGGGAGGAGAGGAGAGGAGAGGAGAGGAGAGGAGAGGAGAGGAGAGGAGAGGGAAAAAGAGAGAGAAATACAGAAAGAGAGAGAAGGAAAGATATAATGACAGAGAGAGAGAGAGAGAGAGAGAGAGAGAGAGAGAGAGAGAGCGAGAGAGAGGTCTGGATGGGTCTTCAGGTGTGTCCCACTGCTCTCTCTCTCTCTCTCTCTTTCTGTTTCTCTCTGTCTCTCTCTCTCTGTCTCACTGTCTTTATGTCTCTCTGTGCGTCGTCCAATATCAATAACCCCTGGAGTTGAGCCAGAGCCCAGCCGAAGTCCAGGTCCAAGCCGAACGTGGTCCGGCCAACAAATTAAGACTTCAGAGCCACCCTCCCTCCCCGTCCCCCCCTCTGCGCAAACCTCAGACCTTAAACCACTGCCTCTGAGTGCCCTCACTGCCTAGCGCTCAGATTTATGAGTAACGAGGACCTGTGCGCCGGTTCAAAGAGTTACTCCACTCTCCTCCACTCCTCAAAGCTAGCCGACAGAGCGCTGGGCAGATCAGAGGCTGACCTCCACAGCAACATAAATTGCTAGCAGACGGCACAGGGACACCAGTGCTCAGCGATAGTACTGCTGCGAAAGGCTTGGAGGAGTGGAACAATGCTATAGCACTTAAGTCCTCATGCCATGATAATGGACTTTCCATATATGTAAAGGCAGAGAGAGGAGAGGGAGAGAGAGCAGAACAGATGGAAAGGGGGAGAGAGAGAGAGAGAGAGAGAGAGAGAGAGAGAGAGAGAGAGAGAGAGAGAGAGAGAGAAGAGAGAGGGAGAGAGAGAGAGAGAGAGAGAGAGAGAGAGAGAGAGAGAGAGAGAGAGAGAGAGAGGAGAGAGAGAGAGAGAGAGAGAGAGAGAGAGAGAGAGAGAGAGAGACAGAGAGAGAGAGCAGAGGAGAGAGGGGGAGGTGGTGAAGAGGACAGAAAGAGGGGCAGAGGGAGAGGAGCTTGATCTTTCAGCATTTAAAATCAAATCAAATCAAACTTTAATTATACAGCACATTTCAGACATGGAATGCAACGCAATGTGCTTTACAGGAAAAAACTAATAAAAAACTATGAAAATAAAAGCTGAAATATTTACTACACAACAAACAAAAGAATGACACAAACTGAATGACTAAAAAGCAACCTAAGGAAAAGTAAAGCTAAAAATATGTGTTTTTTTATCTCTTTGAAATATGTGACTGGTTTCAGGAAACTAGGCATATGTCGCGGGTCACTACTTCACAGGAGAGCCATTGGAATGCAGAAATGCCTTCTGGAACATGTGAACTTTCATGTGCCTTAATAACAAACTTGTTTGCCATCTGTAAATTACGAATACAATCGTTAAATTACAAGCCTAGTTGGTTTAGCCACAGAAAAAGACAGCAATCTTCCTGCTAGCTATGATTGGCTAAGATAATGAGAGGGCTGGACAGGCCGAGAGATGAGTTTGGATTGGTCTGCCATATAGCACGTTTCTATCTATTTGAGCTGGTCAGTATGTCTAGGTAATCCTGTCTAACGCGGCTTTTAAAAAATATATTGTGTATTAAAACTGCATAAGTGTTGCTCTCCAGTTTCTGGAGGACTGAGTTTTGAAATCAGTGGAATTAGAGTGTGATAGCGAAGGAGATGGCGAAAAACACCTGTCTCTGGATTACATCTTCAAACTAAGGGCAACCATGGCATCCGACAGGAGATGCGTTGATCCATGAATGATGTATACGGGTAAGATAGTCTAGCTAGCTACATTTTCAGATATTACACGTTTCTAATTTTGACAGAAAATGGTTTCACTTCAAGTTAATGTGTACTGTTAGCTAGCTAGCTAACGTTAGCTGGCTGGCTCACTAGCTAACGTTACATGTACGATCTTATTATTCGCATCTCAGAGCCATTTGCTTTGCTAGTCATAGCCTAATGTTAGCTAGCTAACATTGCACCTGGTTGGTTAGCTACCTGCAGATTCATGCAGGGTAGTAACGTTATGAGTTGAGACTGTGGTTAATTGTTTACCTAGCTAGCTACATGTCTTAACAAAAGACTCCACTATGCAAGTAACCATTTTGGGTGCGTTCGTAAATTCAGTCTGAGTGTGCCAGAGCGCAAAATAACTGATGAATTTACGAACACTCAACACCCGTTGAATATGACCGGTGTCAGTAAACGTCGGCAAAAAAGCGCAATTAAATTGTTGCCAGCAGCAGAGTTACAGTCACCAACGCTCTGGATAACATGAAAACAGCCTAACCAGCTCTGCTAGGGTGAGTAAAATGGTCAGTGAGGTGGTCTCTCATTATGTGTCTGGAAGTAGCTAGCCAGTTAGCTTGGGTGCTTGACTGCTGTTTCGAGGTCAGAACGCTCGGATCAACCCTACTCATCGGCCAGAGCGTCCAGTGCACGCTATGAACGCTCCGTGAGCGAAAAGAGATGGGTGGGGCTAAAGTTGAGTGTTAATGACGCTGAATGGGTGTAGACAAAGAAGAGCTCTCCGGTAGGTACCAAAACATTCAAAGTGAGGTTATTTGTTTTTCAACTTTCAAAGCAGAATTACATTTACATTTTAGCAGACGCTCTTATCCAGAGCGACTTACAGTTAGTGAAAACATATATGGAATTGTTTTTTTTATACTGGCC
This sequence comes from Coregonus lavaretus, assembly GCF_964263955.1. NCBI lineage: Eukaryota > Metazoa > Chordata > Actinopteri > Salmoniformes > Salmonidae > Coregonus > Coregonus lavaretus. The sequence continues at coordinate 3,672,114 of NC_140001.1, forward strand.
CGCCGTGGGAAACAAACCCACATCCCTGCCGGCCAAAGCCTCCCCTACCTTGGACCAATTGTGCGCCGCCCATGGGTCTCCTGGTCACAGCCGGCTGTGACAGAGCCTGGACTCGAACCAGGATCTCTAGTGGCATAGACCACTGCGCCACTCAGACCACGTGTAACCACGCCAGCCCAGGAGCCCTCACTCTGATTGGCAGGGCCTGGCTCTGCGCCACTCGCCCTTTGTTCCTCAAATGCAGTGTCTGATATACCGTTTTGTAGCTCTGTGTCTCTGCTTTTAAATGTTGCTACAAGAGACCGAATCAAGGTGGTCGGTCACATATGTCCACAGTTACAGCCTCCCTCAGGTTCTCCAGCAAGCTATTCCAGAGGCTGGGGGCATAGTAACTAAAGGCTGCCTCTCCATGCCTCAGAGGCTGGGGGCATAGTAACTAAAGGCTGCCTCTCCATGCCTCAGAGGCTGGGGGCATAGTAACTAAAGGCTGCCTCTCCATGCCTCAGAGGCTGGGGGCATAGTAACTAAAGGCTGCCTCTCCATGCCTCAGAGGCTGGGGGCATAGTAACTAAAGGCTGCCTCTCCATGCCTCAGAGGCTGGGGGCATAGTAACTAAAGGCTGCCTCTCCATGCCTCTTGGTCCTAGACTTTGGGATAGTTAAAAGGCCAGTGCCAGAGGACCTGAAGGACCTACTGGGTACATAACTTAAAAGCATGTCTGACATGTATTGGGGTGCATAATCGTGGATTGATTTGAAAACCAATAGAACAATCTTTAAATGAATTCAAAAATTCACAGGCAGCCAGTGCAGAGACCTTAAAACCGGTGTAATGTGTGCTCTCCATCTGGTCTTGGTCAGTACCCATGCTGCAGCATTCTGTAGGTTTTGCAGTTGACCAATGGCTTTCTTGGGTAGACCAGACAGGAGAGCATTACAGTAGTCAAGCCTGCTTGTAATAAAAGCATGGATGAGTCTCTCTGTATCAGCCTGAGAGAGAAACGGACGCACCTTGGCAATGTTCCTCAGGGGGTAAAAAGCTATTTTAGTCACATTCCTAACGTGTGATTCAAAATTGAGTTCAGAATCTAAAAATAACACCTAGGTTTTTTTACCTGGTGTTTTATCTGTATTGCCCATGAATTAAAATGTGTGGCTAGGTATCTCTCTCTGTGCTTTGGCGCCAACAATAAGTACCTCGGTCTTGTCTTGATTTAGCTGGAGGAAGTTGTGAGCTATCTAAGTATTTAAATCACTAATACAGTCTAATAATTTATCCGTGGAGCTACAATCCACCGGTGACACAGAAATGTAAAGTTGTGTACCATTTGGGTAGCAGTTAAAATCTATGCTGTGCTTTCTGATAACACTGCCAAGGGGTAACATATATAAACTGAACAGTACCGGACCCAAAATCTAACCTTGTGGAATGCCACATGTGATATGTATTTTCTCTAAGTTATGTTCATCAAGGGTGACAAAAAACTCTCGACCGGTTAAATAGGTCCTAAACCAATTTAGAAATGTACCGGAGAGGCCAACCCACCTCTCCAATCAATCAATCAATCAATCAAATGTATTTATAAAGCCCTTTTTACATCAGCAGATGTCACAAAGTGCTATACAGAAACCCAGCCTAAAACCTCAAACAGCAAGCAATGCAGATGTAGAAGCACGGTGGCTAAGAAAAACTCCCTAGAAAGGCAGGAACCTAGGAAGAAACCTAGAGAGGAAGGAACCAGGCTCTGAGGGGTGGCCAGTCCTCTTCTGGCTGTGCCGGGTGGAGATTATAAGAGTACATGGCCATTAAGGCCAGATTTATCTCCAAGATGTTCAAACGTTCAGAGATGACCAGCAGGGTCAAATAATAATCACAGTGGTTGTAGAGGTTGCAACAGGTCAGTACATCAGGAGTAAATGTCACTTGGCTTTTCAGAAGGACATCATGGTCAACAGTGTTGAATGCAGCACTTAAATCTAAGAGTACAAGGACAGAGAGCTGTTTGGCATCTGTGTTGTCTCTAAGATCATTTACCACTTTAACTATGACTGTCTCTGTGATATTCCATATTGGAATTTTTCAAAAATACAGTTGGCACTTAAAAAATAATTTAGATGTTTGAACACCAATTTCTCCAGAATTTTGCTTAAGAATGGAAGGTTGGAGATTGGCCGAACATTGCGAAGAGCTGAAGAATCTAGATCACTTTTTTTTCAGAAGGGGTTTCACCGTGGCAGTCTTTAGTGCAGTGGGGGGAAGTGCCTGTGAACAGGGAGTGATTAACAATAGCTTGCACTTCTTCAGACATGCAATTAAAAACTGTTTTGAAGAAGGTGGTGGGGGGTAGAATCGAGAAGGCAGGTAGAAGGCTTAAATTGTGATATCACTTTCCTGAGCATGTCTGTGTCAACCAGGGAAAATAAATCCATAGTGCTTTTGCGTGGTAGGCTAGGGGCACGATATCATAAAACTTCTCATCAGGTCTTGCTTGACTGATACCCAGCCTAATGTTGGTTATCTCACCCAGAAGAAAAGCCCAGTGATGCCGAAACGTTGGTGTTTTACCCAATAAATTACTGGGAGTTTATATATATGTACAGTGTGCGACTATCTTTATTTATTTGTGTAGGTTATCTCTGAAATATGCCGCAAACTCATCACATTTGGATGTGGAGGAAAGTTCACATAGGTTGGCGGGGGTAGGATTTATCAGGCCATCAATGGTTGAGAAGAGCACTCTCAAATTATTCGAATTAATAGTGATCAAGTTAGAAAAATGACCCCGTCTGGCATTTTTAATTGCCTTGTTATGAATGCCAAGTTGCTCTCTCAGAATATCATAATGGCTCCTGCAACTTTGACTTTCTCCACTTCTACTCTGCCTTTCTGCAATTTCTCTTTAATTGATTAGTTTCCTCACTCATCCAAGGGGCTCTGCGTTTGGATGTGGCCTTTTTCCATCTTTACTGGAGCTATATGGCATCAATGGATGCCCTTAATTTGCTATTAAAGTTATCAACTAAATCATCACAAGAGGAAGGCAGAATAGGTGATGGAGTATTGTTCATACACTCAATAAAATCTGTAGCAACTTCGGAGGTAATATAGCGTTTTCTTAATAATGCGTTCAGTATTATCCTGTGCTATGGGTAGTAAAAATCCACAATGGTGATCAGATAAAGCAACATCAACAATAGAGGATATGTCAATAGAAAGCCCCTTGGTAATAACCAGGTCCAGAGTATGGCCGTGGTTATGGGTGGGCCCAGTAACATGTTGGATAAAGTCCATAGAGCTCAAAATATTCAGAAATTCAATGGCCTTGGAGTCAGTCTCTTTGTCAATGTGAATATTAAAATCGCCCAACACAATGATTTTATCATAGTTCTCAAGGACAATAGACAATAGTTCAGAGAAATCAGTAAAGAAAGTGAGGCAGTAATTTGGTGGCCTATACAGGCTTATAGCCAGAACTGGTGGCTGACATTTTAAAAGTATAACATGACATTCAAAGACCCAAAGTCGCTAAATGAAATGTCCTTACAGCTGAGAGCATTAGTAAAATAGAGGCTGGCCCCCCCACCCTTTTCCCTTTTCTGATAGAGCATGAAAAGCTGTAGTCCGGGGGGGGGGAGGCTTCAATAAGAGAGGCACTACAGTCTGAAGACAGCCATGTTTCAGTGAGAAACATGCAATCAACTTTGCGCTCAGTAATGAGGTCATTCACGAGAAAGTTTTTTTTGTGATTGCTCTAATATTTAAAAGCGCCATATTCAATGAGTGGGGCCACTTTGCCCCTGGGGAATCTGCCTCAAGGTAACCAATGGAATAACAACCAAATTATTAACGTTACCACCACATTTTCTGACAGTCTCCAATCTATCAGAATGGTAGGAGATAAAAGTTTGTATAAACTCACTAGAAAGAGGAGCTAAAGGAACATAAATTAGGTTACTCACAATAACCATAGTGCCATTTCTACAGGAGTTGATATGGTTTCCAAGTCCCCTGTTGCTTATTCTGACAGGGAGAACTACTTATACAACAATTTATTTGATTGATGACGGAGATTGAATGATCGTTCCAACAACACTGTCTGCTGTTTGCAGAGAGCAGAGCTGAGCTGGGTGGTTGGTTCCCCCAGGCTCAGTCAGAGACATATATTTAGAGACCTGAGACATTGATGTTTCTACATTAGCATGACATTACAACATTCTATGACAGCCATGTGACCATTTACAGTACAATGGGAAGATAAAAACAATGGATGTCTAGAATTAGAACAATATTTTAACATTCTAAGAAACTTCGCCCAACTCTCTAAACATATGGATCTGGGCTAGTTAGTTTGTGGCGACAGCAGATGCAGCTGTTCGTGTTTTTGTAGAAAACATGTCCATACCACAGGCGGCTGGTGGCACCTTAATTGGGGAGGACAGGCTCATAGACTTTGTGTTTTCCTGGGGCAAAAGTTCAGGATATCACCAGGTTGCTTCCCGAGGCTGTGAGTCAGTCACCGGGGGCTGATACTGTCATGGTTCATGTGGGGTCAAATGACATTATGAAGGTCGCTCTGGATAAGAGCGTCTGCTAAATGACTAAAATGTAAAATGTAAGGTCAGCTCAGAACAGCTGAAGATGGATTTTAAAGAACTGATTGGGTCTCTACTTGACACCAACAAACACCCCATAATATCTGGCCCTCTGCCCTCAACAAGCACAAATAACTGATGATTGGCTGAGAGAAATTGATGATAAAAAGATTGTGGGGGCTGTTTTGTTAGGCTTCAGTGCAGCTTTTGACATTATAGATCATAGTCTGCTGCTGGAAAAATGTATGTGTTATGGCTTTACACCCCCTGCTATATTGTGGATAAAGAGTTACCTGTCTAACAGAACACAGAGGGTGTTCTTTAATGGAAGCTTCTCCAACAAAATCCAGATAGAGTCAGGAATTCCCCAGGGCAGCTGTCTAGGCCCCTTACTTTTTTCAATCTTTACTAATGACATGCCACTGGCTTTGAGACAAGTCATTTACTAAACCCTAATCCTCAACTAAATCTTGAAATGAATATTGTGGAAATTGAGCAAGTTGAGGAGACTAAATTGCTTGGAGTAACCCTGGATTGTAAACTGTCATGGTCAAAACACATAGATACAACAGTAGCTAGGATGGGGAGAAGTCTGTCTATAATAAAGCACTGCTCTGCCTTCTTAACAGCACTATCAACAAGGCAGGTCATACAGGCCCTAGTTTTGTTGCACCTGGACTACTGTTCAGTCGTGTGGTCAGGTGCCACAAAGAGGGACTTAGGAAAATTACAATTGGCTCAGAACAGGGCAGCACAGCTGGCCCTTGAATGTACACAGAGAGCTAACATTAATAATATGCATGTCAATCACTCTTGGCTCAAAGTGGAGGAGAGATTGACCCCATCACTACTTGTATTTGTCTGAGTTATTGGCGTGTTGAATGCATCGAGCTGTCTGTTTGAACTACCATGCATACCCCACAATGCATGCCACCAGAGGTCTGTTCTGTCACGGTCGTCTATGTCGTCTAAGTATGACCAAGGCGCAGCGTGTCCAAGAAACATGACTTTATTAAATAAACGTTATCGAACTACAAAACAAAAGACGACTCAATGAAGTCCACGGTACACTGACCGAAACGGAACAAAAACCCACAACTCCCACAGGAAAACATACAGCTAAATATGGCTCCCAATCAGAGATAACGAGCCGACAGCTGACACTCGTTACCTCCGATTGGGAGTCATTGACCAAACCTAGAAATTAACCCCACAGAACTGCAAACATAGAAAATCACCCAAATACCCAACAAAACAAAATACACCCTGGCTCAAATACAAAAGTCCCGGAGCCAGAGTGTCACAGTACCCCCCCCTAAAGGTGCGCACTCCGGGCGCACCAGCATACAGTCTAGGGGAGGGTCTGGGTGGGCGTCTGTCCACGGTGGCGGTTCTGGCCCTGGTCGTGGTCCCCACCCCACCTTAGTCACTATCCGCTTCCGTAGCCTCCTCCACATGACCACCCCCCAACTAAACCCCACTGGATTAAGGGGCGGCACCGGACTAACGGGCAGCACCGGACAAAGGGGCAGCACCGGACTAAGGGGCAGTACCAGGATAAGGGGCAGCACCGGGCTAAGGGACAGCGCCGGACTCAATGGCGGATCCTGGCTGGCTGGCTCTGGCGGATCCTGGCTGGACGGCTCTGGTGGATCCTGGCTGGACGGCTCATGGCTGGCTGAAGGATCTGGCTGCTCATGGCTGGCTGACGGATCTGGCTGCTCATGGCTGGCTGACGGATCTGGCTGCTCATGGCTGGCCGACGGATCTGGCTGCTCATGGCTGGCCGACGGATCTGGCTGCTCATGGCTGGCTGAAGGATCTGGCTGCTCATGGCTGGCTGACGGATCTGGCTGCTCATGGCCGGCTAACGGATCTGGCTGCTCATGGCTGGCGGAAGGCTCTGGCTGATCCTGTCTGGCGGAAGGCTCTGGCTGATCCGGTCTGGCGGAAGGCTCTGGCTGATCCTGTCTGGCAGAAGGCTCTAGCGGCTCCGGTCTGGCGGACGGCTCTGAAGGCTCATGGCAGACGGGCGGCTTAAGCGCCTTTGGGCAGACGGGCAGTTCAGGCCCCGTTGGGCAGACGGCAGACTCTGGCCGTCTGAGGCGCACCGTAGGCCTGGTGCGTGGTGCCGGAACTGGAGGTACCGGGCTGAGGACACGCCTCTCAGGGCTAGTGCGGGGAGAAGCAACAGGGCATGCTGGACCCTGGGGACGCACATAAGGCCTAGTGCGGAGAGCCGGAACAGGGCATGCTGGACCCTGGGGACGCACATAAGGCCTAGTGCGGGGAGAAGAAACAGGGCATGCTGGACCCTGGGGACGCACATAAGGCCTAGTGCGGAGAGCCGGAACAGGGCATGCTGGACCCTGGGGACGCACATAAGGCCTAGTGCGGAGAGCAGCAACAGGACGCACAGGACTCGGGGAACACACAGGAGGCTTGGTGCGTGGTGTAGGCACTGGTGGTACTGGGCTGGAGCGGAGAGGTGGCGCCGGAAATACCGGACCGTGCAGGCTTACTGGCCCCCTTGAGCACTGAGCCTGCCCAACCTTACCCGGGTTGATGCTCCCCGTCGCCCGACCAGTACGGGGAGGTGGAATAACCCGCACCGGCCTATGTGGGCGAACCGGGAACACCATGCGTAAGGCTGGTGCCATGTACGCCGGCCCGAGAAGACGCACTGGTAGCCGGATGCGTTGGGCCGGCTTCATGACATCTGGCTCAACGCTCACTCTAACCCGGCCGATACGTGGAGCTGGAATGTACCGAACCGGGCTATGCCTGCGTACAGGAGACACCATGCGCTCTACTGCGTAACACGGTGTCTGCCCGTACTCTCGCTCTCCACGGTAAGTCCAGGGAGTAGGCGCAGGTCTCCTACCTGACTTCGCCACACTCCCTTTAAGCCCCCCCCCAAGAAATTTTTGGGTAGTACCCACGGGCTTCCAGCCTCGACTCCGTGCTGCCTCCTCATACCACCTCCTCTCGGCTTTAGCTGCCTCCAGCTCTTCACGAGGGCGGCGATATTCTCCCGGTTGTGCCCAAGGACCCTTTCCAGCCAGTATCTCCTCCCATGTCCATGAATCCTTTGGAGCTGGGTCCTGTTGCCGCTTGACACGCTGCTTGGTCCTCTTAAGGTGGGTTTTCATGACATCTGGCTCAACGCTGCAAGCGAAGACGCGGGAGGAGGGCTGGAGTCCTTGTTAGACAGATGCAGAGAAAATTGTCCGGCACTCCTCTCCGTTTTATTGGCAAATGTCCAGTTACTTGAGAACAAGATGGCACGTGAAAAGCTGTAATATTCTATGCTTTTTAGTAACTTGGTTGATGGGCGATATGGACATAAAACTGGAGGGTTTTTCCATGCTTCGTCGCAACCGGACAGCAGACTCTGCGCTTCAAGTGTGAAGGAAGTCTCAAGCTTTTGCTCACCTGAACTAGAATACCTCATGTTAAATTGCAGACCTTTTTATCTACCAAGAGAGTTTATCTGTAATCATCACTGCTGTCTACATCCCACCACAAACGAGAATGGCAATAAGCAAGCACTCAACGAGCTGAACAGTGCCGGGTGTAGCACGAAGCTAGCTAGCTAGCCGTTCTTCAAACAAAGCCAACACAGTGGCCATTGCTAGCTACCCAACACGACCAGCGAACGGTACGGTAGTAGCTAATTACAATATACTTGTCCTAGCTAGCCAACGTCGAATCATTGCTGCGTCATGAAAGGAACTTGACACAGACACGAATGATCTGTTTAGTGTGTTATCACACTATTGGTGGTTTGCTGTGACCAAGTGTTTGTGCTAAACTGTGTGTTACTGGATGCTAGCATGCTAGTTAGCTAGTTAACACACTATTGGTGGTTTGTTGTGAGTATTGGTGCTTAACTGTGTGTTAAACTGTGTGTTATTGGATGCTAGCATGCTAGTCAGCTATGGTGTCATAGTTGGCTAGCTGAATAAAGTGGGTTGAGTCTATTCCTTTAAACATTGAACAACTGTGGTTCACAACAATTCTGATTTCTAAAGGTGGAAGTTGGGAGAGTTTTTGTTCGGGTGGTTCAGTGAAACAATTTTAGTTTCTGAGGTAGAAGTTTTTGGTGAGGGAGGCCCCCCTCTCTCCTCTCCCAGATGCTTAGCTCATTTCATTCCGATCTCCTCTGCATTTTTGTAGCCATTTGCTACAGCCTGTCAACTATGCCTCTGCCTATCCCTGTTCTCTCCTCTCTGCACAGGCTACACAAACAACGCACCACACCGCGCGGCTGCTGCCTCTCTAACCTGGTGGCCCCTGCACGCACCCCTCACCTGGAGTTCCAGGTCGCAGGCAGCCTCTGGAACTGCCGTTCTGCTGCCAACAAAGCTGACTTCATCCCAGCCTATGCCAACCTCCAGTCCCTCGACTTCCTGGCGCTGACGGAAACATGGATCACCACTGAAAACACGGCTACTCCTACTGCTCTCTCCTCGTCTGACCATGTGTTCTCGCATACCCCGAGAGCATCTGGTCAGAGGGGTGGTGGTACAGGAATCCTCATCTCTCCCAAGTGGACATTCTCAATTTTTCCCCTAACCCATCTGTCTATCTCCTCATTTGAATTCCATGCTGTCACAGTCACTAGCCCATTTAAGCTTAATATCCTTGTCATCTATCGCCCTCCAGGTTCCCTTGGAGAGTTCATCAACGAGCTTGACGCCTTGATAAGTTCCTTTCCTGAGGATGGCTCACCCCTCACAGTTTTGGGGGATTTCAACCTCCCTATGTCCACGTTTGACTCATTTCTCTCTGCCTCCTTCTTTCCACTCCTCTCCTCTTTTGACCTCACCCTCTCACCGTCCCCCCCTACTCACAAGGCAGGCAATACGCTTGACCTCATCTTCACTAGATGCTGCTCCTCTACTAATCTCACTGCAACTCCCCTCCAAGTCTCCGACCACTACTTTGTTTCCTTTTCTCTCTCGCTCTCCTCCCACACTACTCACTCTGCCCCTACACAGATGGTAATGCGCCGCCGCAACCTTCGCTCTCTCTCTCCCACTACTCTCTCCTCTTCCATCCTATCATCTCTTCCCTCTGCTCAATCCTTCTCCCTCCAATCTCCTGATTCTGCCTCCTCAACCCTCCTCTCCTCCCTTTCTGCATCCTTTGACTCTCTGTGTCCCCTATCCTCCCGGCCGGCTCGGTCCTCCCCTCCAGCTCCGTGGCTTGATGACTCACTGCGAGCTCACAGAACAGAGCTCCGGGCAGCGGAGCGGAAATGGAAGAAAACTAAACTCCTTACCGACCTGGCATCTTTTCACTCCCTCCTCTCTACATTTTCTTCATCTGTTTCTGCTGCTAAGGCCACCTTCTACCACTCTAAATTCCAAGCATCTGCCTCTAACCCTAGGAAGCTCTTTGCCACATTTTCCTCCCTCCTGAATCCTCCTCCCCCCCCCCCCCCCCTCCTCTCTCTCTGTGGATGACTTCGTCAACCACTTTGAAAAGAAGGTTGACGACATCCGATCCTCGTTTGTTAAGTCTAATAACACTGCTAGTCCTGCTCACACTGCCCTACCCTATGCTTTGACTTCTTTCTCCCCTCTCTCTCCAGATAAAATCCTGCGACTTCTGACTGCAGGCCGCCCAACAACCTGCCCGCTTGACCCCATCCCCTCCTCCCTTCTCCAGACCATCTCCGGTGACCTTCTCCCCTACCTCACCTCGCTGATCAACTCATCCTTGACCGCTGGCCATGTCCCTTCCGTCTTCAAGAGAGCGAGAGTTGCTCCCCTTCTCAAAAAACCAACACTCGACCCCACTGATGTCAACAACTACAGACCAGTATCCCTTCTTTCTTTTCTTTCCAAAACTATTGAGCGTGCCGTCTTTAGCCAACTCTCTTGCTATCTCTCTCAGAATGACCTTCTTGATCCAAACCAATCAGGTTTCAGGACTGGTCATTCAACTGAGACTGCTCTTCTCTGTGTCACGGAGACTCTCCGCACTGCTAAAGCTAACTCTCTCTCCTCTGCTCTTGTCCTTCTAGACCTGTCTGCTGCCTTTGATACTGTGAACCATCAGATCCTCCTCTCCACCCTCTCCGAGATGGGCATCTCCGGCGCGGCTCACTCCTGGATTGCGTCCTACCTGACCGGTCGCTCCTACCAAGTGGCGTGGCGGGAAGCTGTCTCCGCACCACATGCTCTCACCACTGGTGTCCCCCAGGGATCGGTTCTGGGCCCTCTCCTTTTCTCCCTATACACCAAGTCACTTGGCTCTGTCATATCCTCACATGGTCTCTCCTATCATTGCTACGCTGACGATACACAACTAATCTTCTCCTTTCCCCCTTCTGATAACCAGGTGGCGAATCCCATCTCTGCATGTCTGGCAGACATATCAGTATGGATGACGGATCACCACCTCAAGCTGAACCCTGGCAAGACGGAGCTGCTCTTCCTCCCGGGGAAGGACTGCCCGTTCCATGATCTCGCCATCACGGTTGACAACTCCGCTGTGTCCTCCTCCCAGAGTGCGAAGAGCCTAGGCGTGACCCTGGACAACACCCTGTCGTTCTCCGCCAACATCAAGGCGGTGACCCGCTCCTGCAGGTTCATGCTCTACAATATTCGGAGAGTGCGACCCTGCCTTACACAGGAAGCGGCGCAGGTCCTGGTCCAGGCACTTGTCATCTCCCGTCTGGACTACTGCAACTCGCTGTTGGCTGGGCTCCCTGCCTGTGCCATTAAACCCCTACAACTCATCCAGAATGCCGCAGCCCGTCTGGTGTTCAACCTTCCCAAGTTCTCTCACGTCACCCCCCTCCTCCGCACACTCCACTGGCTTCCAGTTGAAGCTCGCATCCGCTACAAGACCATGGTGCTTGCCTATGGAGCAGTGAGGGGAACGGCACCTCTGTACCTTCAGGCTCTGATCAGTCCCTACACCCAAACGAGGACATTGCGTTCATCCACCTCTGGCCTGCTGGCTCCCCTTCCTCTGCGGAAGCATAGCTCCCGCTCAGCCCAGTCAAAACTGTTCGCTGCTCTGGCACCCCAATGGTGGAACAAGCTCCCTCACGACGCCAGGACAGCGGAGTCACTCACCACCTTCCGGAGACATTTGAAACCCCACCTCTTTAAGGAATACCTGGGATAGGATAAAGTATTCCTTCTAACCGCCCCCCCCCCCAAATTGTAAAGTGGTTATCCCACTGGCTATAGGGTGAACGCACCAATTTGTGAGTCGCTCTGGCTAAGAGCGTCTGCTAAATGACGTTAATGTGCCCTTGAGCAAGGCACTTAACCCTAATTGCTCCTGTAAGTCGCTCTGGTTAAGAGCGTCTGCTAAATGACTAAAATGTAAATGTAAATGTAAATGTTTTTCTGTCACGGTCGTCTATGTCGTCTAAGTATGACCAAGGCGCAGCGTGTCCAAGAAACATGACTTTATTAAATAAACGTTATCGAACTACAAAACAAAAGACGACTCAATGAAGTCCACGGTACACTGACCGAAACGGAACAAAAACCCACAACTCCCACAGGAAAACATACAGCTAAATATGGCTCCCAATCAGAGATAACGAGCCGACAGCTGACACTCGTTACCTCCGATTGGGAGTCATTGACCAAACCTAGAAATTAACCCCACAGAACTGCAAACATAGAAAATCACCCAAATACCCAACAAAACAAAATACACCCTGGCTCAAATACAAAAGTCCCGGAGCCAGAGTGTCACATGTTCACAGTCCCCAAGTCCAGAACAGACTATGGGAGGCGCACAGTACTACATAGAGCCATGATTACATGGAACTCTATTCCACATCAAGTAACTCATGCCAGCGGTAAAATTAGATTTAAAAAACAGATACAAAATACACCTTATGGAACAGTGGGGACTGTGACACAAACATAGACACATGCATACAAACACACAAAAACATACGCACTATACACACATGGATTTTATGTAGAGGCCTGAGGGCACACACATAATATGTTGTGAAATATGTTATGAATGTATTGTAATGTACATTATTTGCCTTAATTTTGCTGGACCCCAGGAAGAGTAACTGCTGCCTTGGCAGGACATAATGGGGATCCATAATAAATACAAATACAAATAGTAATGGCTGGAATGGAATTAATGGAATGGTATCGAACACATATTTTCCATGTGCTTGATACGATGCCATTTCCTCCATTCCTGCCATTATTTTGACCCGTCCTACCATCACCAGCCTCCTGTGGTAGCACCAACCTGAGCAGAGAGCAGAGAGGACACTGAGACCAAAACAGAACCCCTACACCAGGGGAACTTAGATACTATTTGAGAAGGTCCGGTCACATACAGTGGGGGAAAAAAAGTATTTAGTCCGCCACCAATTGTGCAAGTTCTCCCACTTAAAAATATGAGAGAGGCCTGTAATTTTCATCATAGGTACACATCAACTATGACAGACAAAATGAGGAAAAAAAATCCAGAAAATCACATTGTAGGATTTTTAATTAATTTATTTGCAAATTATGGTGGAAAATAAGTCCAAAGCATTATAGACTCTACTGATGGGACGGTGTGGTTGGGAGGCAAGGGGGGAGGAAGTGGGAGGCTAGGGGGGAGGAAGTGGGAGGCTATTGGGGATGAAGTGGGAGGAGGGGCGAGGTGGAGGAAGGCAGGAGGGAGAGGGAGGGAGGAGGGGAAGACAGATCACTTTGTAGGATTGAGAATAATCGGCGGGGTCAATGGCTGAGGCCACGACCCCGTCAACGAGGGCGACTGCAGATAGGTGACAAGGGCGGGAAAAAGAGGAACAGCAGAGAGAGAGAGAGAGAGAGAGAGAGAGAGAGAGAGAGAGAGAGAGAGAGAGAGAGAGAGAGAGAGAGAGAGAGAGAGAGAGAGAGAGAGAGAGAGAGAGAGAGAGAGAGACAGAGAGAGACAGAGAGAGACAGAGAGAGACAGAGAGAGAAAGGGAAGAGGGGGAAAAACATACGACATTATAAAATCCATGTACACAAACAACAAGTGTGCGGTTAAAATTGGCAAAAAACACACACTTTTCTTTCCACAGGGCCGTGGGGTGAGACAGGGATGCAGTTTAAGCCACCCCCTCTTCAACATATATATCAACGAATTGGCGAGGGCACTAGAACAGTCTGCAGCACCTGGCCTCACCCTACTAGAATCTGAAGTCAAATGTCTACTGTTTGCTGATGATCTGGTTCTCCTGTCACCAACCAAGTAGGGCCTACAGCAGCATCTAGATCTTCTGCACAGATTCTGTCAGACCTGGGCCCTGACAGTAAATCTCAGTAAGACAAAAATAATGGTGTTCCAAAAAAGGTCCAGTTGCCAGGACCACAAATACAAATTCCATCTAGACACCGTTGCCCTAGAGCACACAAAAAACTATACATACCTCGGCCTAAACATCAGCGCCACAGGTAACTTCCACAAAGCTATGAACAATCTGAGAGACAAGGCAAGAAGGGCCTTCTATGCCATCAAAAGTAACATAAAATTCGACATACCAATTAGGATCTGGCTAAAAATACTTCAATCAGTTATAGAACCCATTGCCCTTTATTGTTCTGAGGTCTGGGGTCCGCTCACCAACCAAGAATTCACAAAATGGGACAAACACCAAATTGAGACTGCATGCAGAATTCTGCAAAAACATTCTCTGTGTACAACGTAAAACACCAAATAATGCATGCAGAGCAGAATTAGGCCAATACCCGCTAATTATCAAAATCCAGAAAAGAGCCGTTGAATTCTATAACCACTTAAAAGGAAGCGATTCCCAAACCTTCCATAACAAAGCCATCACCTACAGAGAGATGAACTTGGAGAAGAGTCCCCTAAGTAAGCTTGTCCTGGGGCTCTGTTCACAAACACAAACAGACCCCACACAGCCCCAGGACAACAACAACAACAACAACAACAACAACAACAACAACAACAACAACAACAACACAATAAGACCCAACCAAATCATGAGAAAACAAAAAGAGAATTATTTGACACATTGGAAAGAATAAACAAAAAAACAGAGCAAACTAGAATGCTATTTGGCCCTAAACAGAGAGTACACAGTGGCAGAATACCTGACCACTGTGACTGACCCAAACTTAAGGAAAGCTTTGACTATGTACAGACTCAGTGAGCATAGCCTTGCTATTGAGAAAGGCTGCCGTAGGCAGACCTGGCTCTCAAGAGAAGACAGACTATGTGCACACTGCCCACAAAATGAGGTGGAAACTGAGCTGCACTTCCTAACCTCCTGCCAAATGTATGACCATATTAGAGACACATATTTCCCTCAGATTACAGCGATCCACAAAGAATTCGAAAACAAACCCAATTTTGATAAACTCCCTTATCTACTGGGTGAAAAACCACAGTGTGCCATCACAGCTGCAACATTTGTGACCTGTTGCCACAAGAAAAGGGCAACCAGTGAAGAACAAACACCATTGTAAATACAACCCATATTTATGTTTATGTTCATTTATTTTCCCATTTGTACTTTAACTATTTGCACATTGTTACAACACTGTATATATACATAATATGACATTTGAAATGTCTTTATTCTTTTGAAACTTCTGAGTGTAATGTTTACTGTTAATATTTATTGTTTATTTCACTTTTGTTTACTATCTACTTCACTTGCTTTGGCAATGTTAACATACGTTTCCCATGACAATAAAGCCCTTAAATTGAATTGAAATTGAGAGAGAGAGAGAGAGAGAGAGAGAGGGAGAGAAAGAGAGAAAGAGAGAGAGTCAGCTGGTCAACTTCCGTTGCAACGTCAACAACAACGTCGACCTCAAGCTATCTACTGGTATGGCATTTTACACCCACTGTCTGCAGGATCTCCCGGATTGTTAAGGCTTCTTCTGTTACCCCTATGAGCAAGAAAGATGGCACCGTACCTGTTACCCTGTTAAGGCTTCTTCTGTTACCCTGTTAAGGCTTCTTCTGTTACCCCTATGAGCAAGAAAGATGGCACCGTACCTGTTACCCTGTTAAGGCTTCTTCTGTTACCCTGTTAAGGCTCCTCCTGTTACCCTGTTAAGGCTTCTTCTGTTACCCCTATGAACAAGAAAGATGGCACCGTACCTGTTACCCTGTTAAGGCTCCTTCTTCTGTTAAAGCACTGCACCGTACTGGATGGTCGCCATCTTGCTCTGAACCAACTTTGCTACCTTGTGATTATTTAGTTGGTTATTTTTTCTTTCTTTTCATGAAATGTATCCACTATTTTAAAAAATTACAACCGACAAGAACTTTTGAACATCAGATCAGCAGTTAGTTCCTGCTTCGACTTCGACTCCGACTCATCTGCCCTGGTCTCTTGGCTGTGTGCTTAGGGTCGTTGTCCTGTTGGAAGGTGAACCTTCGCCCCCAGTCTGAGGTCCTGAGCGCTCTGGAGCAGGTTTTTAATCAAGGATCTCTCTGTACTTTGCTCCGTTCATCTTTCCCTCGATCCTGACTAGTCTCCCAGTCCATTTTTGCTGAAAAACATCCCCACTGCATGATGCTGCCACCCCCATGCTTCACCGTAGGGATGGTGCCAGGTTTCCTCCAGACGTGACGCGTGGCATTCAGGCCAAAGAGTTCAATTTTGGTTTCATCAGACCAGAGAATCTTGTTTCTCATGGTCTGAGAGTCCTTTAGGTGCCTTTTGGCAAACTACAACCGGGCTGTCATGTGTCACTTCCCTGACCAAGGCCCTTCTCCCCCGATTGCTCAGATTGGCCGGGCGGCCAGCTCTAGGAAGAGTCTTGGTGGTTCCAAACTTCTTCCATTTAGGAAGAAGGAGGCCACTGTGTTCTTGGGGACCTTCAATGCAGCAGAAATTATTTGGTAGCCTTCCCCAGATCTGTGCCTCAACACAATCCTGTTTCGATGCTCTACGGACAATTCCTTCGACCTCACGGTTTGGTTTTTGCTGTGACATGCACTGTCAACTGTGGGACCTAATTTAGACTTTTTGCCTTTCCCAATCATGTTCAGTCAATTGAATGTACAACAGGTGGACTCCATTGAAGTTGTAGAAACATCTCAAGGATGATCAGTGGAAACAGGATGAACCTGAGCTCAATTTCGAGTCTCATAGCAAAGAGTCTGACTACTTATGTAAATATGGTATTTCTGTTTTTTATTTGTAATATATTTGACTTTTGCAATGAGCATGGCAGCTGTAGTTTCTGTTAGTGACCTGACGCAGGTTCCTTGGGTTGTGTGTGAATGTGTGTGTGTTACACTAATATTACAACTGATGTCTTCAGTCTCTGGGGGATACTCTGGGGAGAAGACCAGTAGGGAAAATACTCGGTCTTCAGTCTCTGGGGGATACTCTGGGGAGAAGACCAGTAGGGAACATACTCGGTCTTCAGTCTCTGGGGGATACTCTGGGGAGAAGACCAGTAGGGAACATACTCAGTCTTCAGTCTGGGGGGATACTGGGGAGAAGACCAGTAATGCAAAGGTAAATACAATCTTTCATAAACTGTTTTTGTCAAAGTGGCATCCTCCAGGAGACCTCTTCTGGGCTCCGGGTCTCCTGGAGGATACCTATTATTTTCTCTTTATTTATTATTTAAATAAATACCTTTGAAACCGAGCTAATACAATTGTAATTATGTAACCCTGCTGTAACCCTGCTGCAACCCTGCTGCAACCCTGCTGTAACCCTGCTGCAACCCTGCTGGCTGTAACCCTGCTGTAACCCTGCTGCAACCCTGCTGCAACCCTGCTGTAACCCTGCTGCAACCCTGCTGTAACCCTGCTGCAACCCTGCTGTAACCCTGCTGTAACCCTGCTGTAACCCTGCTGCAACCCTGCTGTAACCCTGCTGCAACCCTGCTGGCTGTAACCCTGCTGTAACCCTGCTGCAACCCTGCTGCAACCCTGCTGGCTGTAACCCTGCTGTAACCCTGCTGCAACCCTGCTGCAACCCTGCTGTAACCCTGCTGCAACCCTGCTGCAACCCTGCTGTAACCCTGCTGTAACCCTGCTGGCTGTAACCCTGCTGTAATCCTGCTGCAACCCTGCTGCAACCCTGCTGTAACCCTGCTGTAACCCTGCTGCAACCCTGCTGTAACCCTGCTGGCTGTAACCCTGCTGCAACCCTGCTGCAACCCTGCTGTAACCCTGCTGCAACCCTGCTGTAACCCTGCTGCAACCCTGCTGGCTGTAACCCTGCTGCAACCCTGCTGCAACCCTGCTGTAACCCTGCTGCAACCCTGCTGCAACCCTGCTGTAACCCTGCTGCAACCCTGCTGCAACCCTGCTGCAACCCTGCTGTAACCCTGTTGCAACCCTGCTGTAACCCTGCTGCAACCCTGCTGCAACCCTGCTGTAACCCTGCTGGCTGTAACCCTGCTGCAACCCTGCTGTAACCCTGCTGTAACGCTGCTGTAACCCTGCTGTAACCCTGCTGTAACCCTGCTGGCTGTAACCCTGCTGCAACCCTGCTGTAACCCTGCTGTAACCCTGCTGTAACCCTGCTGTAACCCTGCTGGCTGTAACCCACCTGTAACCCTGCTGCAACCCTGCTGGCTGTAACCCTGCTGGCTGTAACCCTGCTGTAACCCTGCTGCAACCCTGCTGGCTGTAACCCTGCTGTAACCCTGCTGCAACCCTGCTGGCTGTAACCCACCTGTAACCCTGCTGCAACCCTGCTGGCTGTTACCCTGCTGTAACCCTGCTGGCTGTAACCCTGCTGTAACCCTGCTGTAACCCTGCTGCAACCCTGCTGCAACCCTGCTGCAACCCTGCTGTAACCCTGCTGCAACCCTGCTGCAACCCTGCTGCAACCCTGCTGCAACCCTGCTGTAACCCTGCTGGCTGTAACCCTGCTGCAACCCTGCTGCAACCCTGCTGTAACCCTGCTGCAACCCTGCTGCAACCCTGCTGCAACCCTGCTGTAACCCTGCTGGCTGTAACCCTGCTGCAACCCTGCTGTAACCCTGCTGGCTGTAACCCTGCTGCAACCCTGCTGTAACCCTGCTGGCTGTAACCCTGCTGCAACCCTGCTGAAACCCTGCTGCAAACCTGCTGTAACCCTGCTGTAACCCTGCTGGCTGTAACCCTGCTGTAACCCTGCTGCAACCCTGCTGCAACCCTGATGTAACCCTGCTGCAACCCTGCTGTAACCCTGCTGCAACCCTGCTGGCTGTAACCCTGCTGTAACCCTGCTGCAACCCTGCTGCAACCCTGCTGTAACCCTGCTGGCTGTAACCCTGCTGTAATCCTGCTGCAACCCTGCTGCAACCCTGCTGTAACCCTGCTGTAACCCTGCTGCAACCCTGCTGTAACCCGGCTGCAACCCTGCTGCAACCCTGCTGCAACCCTGCTGCAACCCTGCTGCAACCCTGCTGCAACCCTGCTGTAACCCTGTTGTAACCCTGCTGGCTGTAACCCTGCTGTAATCCTGCTGCAACCCTGCTGCAACCCTGCTGTAACCCTGCTGTAACCCTGCTGCAACCCTGCTGTAACCCTGCTGCAACCCTGCTGCAACCCTGCTGCAACCCTGCTGTAACCCTGCTGTAACCCTGCTGCAACCCTGCTGTAACCCGGCTGCAACCCTGCTGCAACCCTGCTGCAACCCTGCTGTAACCCTGCTGGCTGTAACCCTGCTGCAACCCTGCTGTAACCCTGCTGCAACCCTGCTGCAACCCTGCTGTAACCCTGCTGGCTGTAACCCTGCTGCAACCCTGCTGTATCCCACCTGTAACCCTGCTGCAACCCTGCTGTAACCCTGCTGCAACCCTGCTGTAACCCTGCTGTAACCCTGCTGTAACCCTGCTGTAACCCTGCTGGCTGTAACCCTGCTGCAACCCTGCTACAATCCTGCTGTAACCCTGCTGGCTGTAACCCTGCTGCAACCCTGCTGTAACCCTGCTGTAACCCTGCTGCAACCCTGCTGGCTGTAACCCTGCTGCAACCCTGCTGCAACCCTGCTGTAACCCTGCTGGCTGTAACCCTGCTGCAACCCTGCTGTAACCCTGCTGTAACCCTGCTGTAACCCTGCTGCAACCCTGCTGGCTGTAACCCACCTGTAACCCTGCTGCAACCCTGCTGGCTGTAACCCTGCTGGCTGTAACCCTGCTGTAACCCTGCTGCAACCCTGCTGGCTGTAACCCTGCTGTAACCCTGCTGCAACCCTGCTGGCTGTAACCCACCTGTAACCCTGCTGTAACCCTGCTGGCTGTAACCCTGCTGTAACCCTGCTGGCTGTAACCCTGCTGTAACCCTGCTGTAACCCTGCTGGCTGTAACCCTGCTGTAACCCTGCTGCAACCCTGCTGGCTGTAACCCTGCTGTAACCCTGCTGCAACCCTTCTGGCTGTAACCCTGCTGTAACCCTGCTGCAACCCTGCTGGCTGTAACCCTGTTGTAACCCTGCTGTAACCCTGCTGTAACCCTGCTGCAACCCTGCTGCAACAATCACCATGCTGCAGCCAGGACCAGGCAAAGCATTCCCAATCCCAGTATCAGACCTGGGTTCAAACACTATTTGAAATCTTTCAAATAATTGTAGCATTTGCTGGGCACAGTTTACAGTTTTCAGACTATTTTATTGGTTCCATTGCGCCAGGACAGCTCAATCAAGCCCAGCTAATTATTTGAAATAAGTTCAAATAGTATTTGAACCCAGGTCTGCAGCATTGACACACTTCAACACGTGCACAGCACTGCTGCTATATGGACTGAGCTGTTCAGTAAGCGTGCGCACTCTCTCTCTCTCTCTCTCTCTCTCTCTCTCTCTCTCTCTCTCTCTCTCTCTCTCTCTCTCTCTCTATCTCTCTCTTTGTCTCTCTGTCTCTCTGTCTCTCTGTCTCTGTCTCTCTCTCTCTCTCTCTCTCTCTCTCTCTCTCTCTCCCTCTCTGTCTCTCTGTCTCTGTCTCTCTCTCTCGCTCTCTCTCTCGCTCTCGCTCTCAACCACATGGGCTTTATTGGCATGTGAAACAAATGTTTACATTGATAAACAAAATAACAGGTGAAGCGTACTTAACGTGACAAAAAAACCAATACTGCCTGGACGACTGAGGCTACTGAGGGCTAAATGAAGGGAGAGTAATCGAGGTGAACGCCGGAGCGGGGGGAGCGGAAATAGGCTTGACAGAAATAGATAATAAACAATGTAAAATTAACAGTAAACATCACAAGTTTCAAAGGAATGACATTTCAAACGTCATATTATGTTAATATACAGTGATGTAAAAATGTGGAAATAGTTAAAGTACAAAAGGGAAAACAAATAAACATAAATATGAGTTGTATCTGTCTCTCTGTGTGTAATCATGGGCTCAATAATAACCATTGATAGCAAAATCAGATTGAGATATTTGAAGCTTAGGCACAAAGGACACAAATTATTTATTTCCACAGTTAAACCTTTTGCAATGCTAAAATTCCTATTATCCGGCTTTGGATCATATAGAAAAACCACATTTGCAAATGCACTACAGGTCGGCAAGCCGGTCAAAAAGCAAACCCTTAAAAGAAAATAATCTGTCATTCAGATTTTTTTTTTTGTGATTGACCCCCTCCTCTCTCCAGAGGTTCCCAGGCAGCGTTTGATCTTATGAGTCAAAGTAGGAGTGGAGTGGGGGGTCAGACCTCTCGAGGGGGGGGGAGTGCAGGGGTCAGAGTGTGTGGTGAATAGGCTTTCGGAAGTCCTCAAGTCTCGCCGTGGCCTGTGGGGTCCGACCCTGCTTGACCGCTAGACAATAGGGAGGCACTGACCACAGCTCTCCCTCCTCTGCCCTCTCTGATGGAGATGTGACTGACCACAGGGAGGACGGGAGGTGAATAAGGTCTGGCAGGACTGAATTGTGTCTCGTCCGAGGCCACATTTGACAGCAGGCCTTGTAGGAAAAGACAGACATGGCGCAGTGCCCACACAACCTGACACAACCTGACACAACCTGACACAACCACACACAACCTGACACAACCTGACACAACCACACACAACCACACACAACCACACACAACCTGACACTACCTGACACAACCACACACAACCACACACAACCACACACAACCTGACACTACCTGACACAACCACACACAACCACACACAACCTGACACAACCTGACACAACCACACACAACCTGACACAACCTGACACAACCACACACAACCACACACAACCACACACAACCTGACACTACCTGACACAACCACACACAACCACACACAACCTGACAGTACCTGAAACAACCCGACACTACCCGACATTACCACACACAACCACACACAACCTGACACAACCTAACACAACCCGACACAACCACACACAACCACACACAACCTGACACAACCTGAAACAACCTGACACAACCACACACAACCACACACAACCTGACACAACCTGACACAACCACACACAACCTGACACAACCTGACACAACAACACACAACCTGACACAACCACACACAACCTGACAGAACACACACAACCACACACAACCTGACACAACCTGAAACAACCTGACACAACCACACACAACCACACACAACCTGACACAGCCACACACAACCACACACAACCTGACACAACCTGACACAACCACACACAACCACACACAACCTAACACAACCCGAAACAACCACACACAACCACACAAAACCTGACACAACCTGAAACAACCTGACACAACCACACACAACCACACACAACCTGACACAACCTGACACAACCACACACAACCTGACACAACCTGACACAACCTGACACAACCACACACAACTTGACACAACCACACACAACCTGACACAACCACACACAACCACACACAACCACACACAACCACACACAACCTGACACAACCTGACACAACCACACACAACCTGACACAACCACACACAACTTGACACAACCTGACACAACCTGACACAACCACACACAACCACACACAACCACACACAACTTGACACAACCTGACACAACCACACACAACCTGACACAACCACACACAACTTGACACAACCTGACACAACCTGACACAACCACACACAACCTGACACAACCACACACAACCACACACAACCTGACACAACCACACACAACCTGACACAACCTTACACAACCACACACAACTTGACACAACCCGACACAACCTGACACAACCTGACACAAACACACACAACCACACACAACCACACACAACCTGACACAACCTGACACAATCTGACACAACCTGACACAAACACACACAACCACACACAACCACACACAACTTGACACAATATGACACAACCTGACACAACCTGACACAAACACACACAACCACACACAACCACACACAACTTGACACAACCTGACACAATCTGACACAACCACACACAACCACACACAACCACACACAACCACACACAACCCGACACAACCACACACAACCACACACAACCCGACACAACCACACACAACCACACACAACCACACACAACCACACACAACCAAACACAACCTGACACAACCACACACAACCCTACACAACCACACACAACCATACACAACCACACACAACCACACACAACCACACACAACCTGACACAACCTGACACAACCTGACACAACCCGACACAACCACACACAACCCGACACAACCACACACAACCACACACAACCCGACACAACCTGACACAACCTGACACAACGCAGAGCTGCCTTTTCTCACCCACAGAGCCCCCTACCAACCCCCTATGGACGGATGGACCAACAGCCAGGGAGCAGAGGAGAAGAAGAGGAGGGTTGGGGATAGAGGTGGAGGGGGCAAGGGTGAGGTATAGGAGGGAAGACATACCACCAGCCGAAAAGAAAAAAGCAACAAAGAAAAACAAAAGCTTCTAAGTGACTTCACATATTACACTTGAAGGTCTTACCCCACATCTCGAGGGGGTAATCAATATGTGATGCTTGACTGGTTTTCAGCCTTCTCCCTCCCTCCCCTAATCTCCCTCCCTCCTCTCCGACCCACCTAGTGGGACAGATCAAGCACCAGAGAGACTACCTCTGACAGATTCATCAGACAACGTGCTTCAATCTCCCCTCCCCTCCCCTCCCCTCTCTTGCCCTCCCCTCCACTCTCTTACCCTCCCCTCCCCTCTCCTCCCCTCTCTTGCCCTCCCCTCCCGTCCCCTCCCCTCCCCTCTCTTGCCCTCCCCTACCCTCTCTTGCCCTCCCCTCCCCTCCCCTCTCTTGCCCTCCCCTACCCTCTCTTGCCCTCCCCTACCCACTCTTTCCCTCCCCTCTCTTTCCCTCCCCTCCCCTCTCTTGCCCTCCCCTCTCTTGCCCTCCCCTCTCCTCTCTTGCCCTCCCCTACCCTCTCTTGCCCTCCCCTCTCTTGCCCTCCCCTCTCTTGCCCTCCCCTCCCCTCTCCTCTCTTTCCCTCCCCTCCCCTCTCTTGCCCTCCCCTCCCCTCTCTTGCCCTCCCCTCTCTTGCCCTCCCCTACCTTCTCTTGCCCTCCCCTCTCTTGCCCTCTCCTCCCCTCTCTTGCCCTCCCCTACCATCTCTTGCCCTCCCCTACCCTCTCTTGCCCTCCCCTCTCTTGCCCTCCCCTCTCTTGCCCTCCCCTCCCCTCTCTTGCCCTCCCCTACCCTCTCTTGCCCTCCACTCTTGCTGTTTAAAAGTAGCTACGGTACTTTCTGATAACCAAGATCAAGGTGGCTCTCCCTCCATAGTGCACTACTTTCGGTTTATGAGCCCTGTGTCAAAAGTAGTACACTATAAAGGGAATAGGGTGCCATTTGGAACGTAGAAACGACAATATCAATGCTCCATTTCTGGGAGTAACTCCTGCCCTGCAGCGAGGCATAGTTGATTAGTTTCATGAGTAACTCCTACCCTGCAGCGAGGCCTAGTTGATTAGTTTCATGAGTAACTCCTGCCCTGCAGCGAGGCCTAGTTGATTAGTTTCATGAGTAACTACTGCCCTGCAGTGAGGCATAGTTGATTAGTTTCATGAGTAACTCCTACCCTGCAGCGAGGCATAGTTGATTAGTTTCATGAGTAACTACTGCCCTACAGCGAGGCATAGTTGATTAGTTTCATGAGTAACTCCTGCCCTGCAGCGAGGCATAGTTGACTAGTTTCATGAGTAACTCCTACCCTGCATCGAGGCCTAGTTGATTAGTTTCATGAGTAACTCCTGCCCTGCAGCGAGGCATAGTTGATTAGTTTCATGAGTAACTCCTACCCTGCAACGAGGCCTAGTTGATTAGTTTCATGAGTAACTCCTACCCTGCAGCGAGGCATAGTTGATTAGTTTCATGAGTAACTCCTACCCTGCAGCGAGGCCTAGTTGATTAGTTTAATGAGTAACTCCTGCCCTGCAGCGAGGCATAGTTGATTAGTTTTATGGTTCTTCCAGAGTGTGGCATCCCTTGTGAAGGGGTGTCTCATTCAGCCAGTGGCCAGCAGTGTGTTGCTAGGATACTTTATGTCCAGTAGTGTGTTGCTAGGATACTTTATGTCCAGTAGTGTGTTGCTAGGTACTTTATGTCCAGTAGTGTGTTGCTAGGATACTTTATGTCCAGTAGTGTGTTGCTAGGATACTTTATGTCCAGCAGTGTGTTGCTAGGATACTTTATGTCCAGTAGTGTGTTGCTAGGATACTTTATGTCCAGTAGTGTGTTGCTAGGCTACTTTATGTCCAGTAGTGTGTTGCTAGGGTACTTTATGTCCAGTAGTGTGTTGCTAGGATACTTTATGTCCAGCAGTGTGTTGCTAGGATACTTTATGTCCAGTAGTGTGTTGCTAGGATACTTTATGTCCAGTAGTGTGTTGCTAGGATACTTTATGTCCAGTAGTGTGTTGCTAGGATACTTTATGTCCAGTAGTGTGTTGCTAGGATACTTTATGTCCAGTAGTGTGTTGCTAGGTTACTTTATGTCCAGTAGTGTGTTGCTAGGATACTTTATGTCCAGCAGTGTGTTGCTAGGATACTTTATGTCCAGTAGTGTGTTGCTAGGTACTTTATGTCCAGTAGTGTGTTGCTAGGATACTTTATGTCCAGTAGTGTGTTGCTAGGATACTTTATGTCCAGTAGTGTGTTGCTAGGATACTTTATGTCCAGCAGTGTGTTGCTAGGATACTTTATGTCCAGTAGTGTGTTGCTAGGATACTTTATGTCCAGTAGTGTGTTGCTAGGATACTTTATGTCCAGTAGTGTGTTGCTAGGATACTTTATGTCAAGTAGTGTGTTGCTAGGATACTTTATGTCCAGCAGTGTGTTGCTAAGATACTTTATGTCCAGTAGTGTGTTGCTAGGATACTTTATGTCCAGTAGTGTGTTGCTAGGAACTTTATGTCCAGTAGTGTGTTGCTAGGATACTTTATGTCCAGTAGTGTGTTGCTAGGATACTTTATGTCCAGCAGTGTGTTGCTAGGATACTTTATGTCCAGATGTGTGTTGCTAGGATACTTTATGTCCAGTAGTGTGTTGCTAGGATACTTTATGTCCAGTAGTGTGTTGCTAGGATACTTTATGTCCAGTAGTGTGTTGCTAGAATACTTTATGTCCAGTAGTGTGTTGCTAGGATACTTTATGTCCAGTAGTGTGTTGCTAGGATACTTTATGTCCAGTAGTGTGTTGCTAGGATACTTTATGTCCAGTAGTGTGTTGTTAGGATACTTTATGTCCAGCAGTGTGTTGCTAGGATACTTTATGTCCAGTAGTGTGTTGCTAGGATACTTTATGTCCAGTAGTGTGTTGCTAGGATACTTTATGTACAGTAGTGTGTTGCTAGGATACTTTATGTCCAGTAGTGTGTTGCTAGGATACTTTATGTCCAGTAGTTTGTTGCTAGGATACTTTATATCCAGTAGTGTGTTGCTAGGATATTTTATGTCCAGTAGTGTGTTGCTAGGATACTTTATGTCCAGTAGTGTGTTGCTAGGCTACTTTATGTCCAGTAGTGTGTTGCTAGGATACTTTATGTCCAGTAGTGTGTTGCTAGGATACTTTATGTCCAGTAGTGTGTTGCTAGGATACTTTATGTCCAGTAGTGTGTTGCTAGGATACTTTATGTCCAGCATTGTGTTGCTAGGATACTCTATGTCCAGTAGTGTGTTGCTAGGATACTTTATGTCCAGTAGTGTGTTGCTAGGATACTTTATGTCCAGTAGTGTGTTGCTAGGATACTTTATGTCCAGTAGTGTGTTGCTAGGATACTTTATGTCCAGTAGTGTGTTGCTAGGATACTTTATGTCCAGCAGTGTGTTGCTAGGATACTTTATGTCCAGTAGTGTGTTGCTAGGATACTTTAAGTCCAGTAGTGTGTTGCTAGGATACTTTATGTCCCTCTAGTAAAGCACACGGTTTTGACAGGCGGCCTCTCCTCCTCCTCCTCCTCCTCCTCCTCCTCCTCCTCCTCCTCCTCTCCAGCAGAGGGGAGGGGAGGGGAGGGGAGGGCAAGCGAGGGGAGGGGAGGGAAAGAGAGGGGAGGAGAGGGCAAGAGAGGGGAGGGGAGGGGAGCGTAAGAGAGGGGAGGGGAGGGCAAGAGAGGGGAGGGGAGGGGAGGGGAGGGTAAGAGAGGGGAGGGGAGGGCTTTAGAGGGGAGGGGAGGGCAAGAGTGGGGAGGTGGAGGGGGGGCAAGAGAGGGGAGGTCAAGAGAGGGGAGGGAAGAGAAAGAGAGGGGAGGGGAGGGAGGGCAAGAGAGGTGAGGGGGAGGGCAAGGGAGGGGAGGGCAAGAGAGGGACGGGAGGGGACGGGAGGGGACGGGAGGGCAAGAGAGGGGAGGGCAAGAGAGGGGAGGAGAGGGCAAGAGAGGGGAGGGAGGGGACGGGAGGGCAAGAGAGGGGGACGGGAGGGGACGGAGGGCAAGAGAGGGGAGGCAAGAGAGGGGAGGGAGGGCAAGAGAGGGGAGGGCAAGAGAGGGGACGGAGGGGACGGGAGGGCAAGAGAGGGACGGGAGGGGATGGAGGGCAAGAGAGGGGACGGGAGGGGACGGGAGGGCAAGAGAGAGGGGAAGGGGAGGGGACGGGAGGGCAAGAGAGGGGACGGGAGGGACGGGAGGGCAAGAGAGGGGAGGGCAAGAGAGGGGAGGGGAGGGCAAGAGAGGGGAGGGCAAGAGAGGGTAGGAGAGGGAAAGAGAGGGGAGGGGAGGGCAAGAGAGGGGAGGGCAAGAGAGGGGAGGCAAGAGAGGGTAGGAGAGGGCAAGAGAGGGGAGGGGAGGGCAAGAGAGGGGAGGGGAGGGCAAGAGTGGGAGGAAAGAGAGGGGAGGGGAGGGGAGATTGAAGCACGTTGTCTGATGAATTATTCAGAGGTACTCTCTCTGGTTCTTGATCTGTCCCACTAGGTGGGTCGGAGAGGAGTGAGGGAGATTAGGGGAGGGAGGGAGAAGGCTGAAAACCAGTCAAGCATCACATATTGATTACCCCCTCGAGATGTGGGGTAAGACCTTCAGTGTAATATGTGAAGTCACTTAGAAGCTTTTGTTTTTCTTTGTTGCTTTTTTTCTTTTCGGCTGGTGGTATGTCTTCCCTCCTATACCTCACCCTTGCCCCCTCCACCTCTATCCCCAACCCTCCTCTTTTTCTCCTCTGCTCCTTGGCTGGTGGTCCATCATCCGTTTATAGGGGGTTGGTAGGGGGCTCTGTGGGTGAGAAAAGGCAGCTCTGTGTTGTGTCAGGTTGTGTCAGGTTGTGTTGGGTTGTGTCGGGTTGTGTGTGGTTGTGTCAGGTTGTGTTGGGTTGTGTCAGGTTGTGTGTGGTTGTTTGTTGTTGTGTTGGGTTGTGTGTGGTTGTGTGTGGTTGTGTGTGGTTGTGTGTGGTTGTGTGTGGTTTTTGTCAGGTTGTGTCGAATTGTGTGTGGTTGTGTGTGGTTGTGTCGGGTTGTGTGTGGTTGTGTCAGGTTCTGTCGTGTTGTGTGTGGTTGTGTCAGGTTGTGTGTGGTTGTGTGTGGTTGTGTCAGGTTGTTTCAGATTGTGTCGGGTTGTGTGTGGTTGTGTGTGGTTGAGTCAGGTTGTGTTGGGTTGTGTCAGGTTGTGTGTGGTTGTGTGTGGTTGTGTCAGGTTGTGTCCGGTTGTGTGTGGTTGTGTGTGGTTGTGTCAGGTTGTGTCAGGTTGTGTGTGGTTGTGTCAGGTTGTGTCAGGTTGTGTGTGGTTGTGTCGGGTTGTGTGTGGTTGTGTCAGGTTTGTGTGGGCACTGCGCCTCGCCTGTCTTTTCCTACAAGGCCTGCTGTCAAATGCGGCTGAACTCTGACCTTGGACGAGACACAATTCAGTCCTGCCAGACCTTATTCCACTGCAGCCCTTTAGGCAGCAGCTTGTCTCATTGGGAGGCTCTGGTCTGCTCTGGTCTGCTCTCTCTGGTCTGCTCTGCTCTGTCTAGACGACTCAATACACATTTGGACTTTTCAAACCTGCCAGGCGAGTCATGCTCATGGCTCTGCTCTGGTCTAACGTGCTGTTCCCGGCCAATGGCAGGCAGGGAGGGAAGGAGGAGGGAGAGAGGGGAGAGAGGGAGGGATGCAGGGAGGGAGGGAGGCGCCATCCAAGTTGCCACGGCTCCCTTGTCAAGGTCAACGAGCCAGAAAACTACCTGACCCCTCCTCCGTCTATCGCTTAAATCTATCTCTCTCTTTTCTCTGTCTCCCTCCCCCTCATCTCTATCTCTCTCTTTTCTCTGTCTCCCTCCCCCTCTCTCTATCTCTCTATTTTTCTCTGTCTCCCTCCCCCTCTCTCTATCTCTCTATTCTGTCTCCTCCCCCCTCTCTCTATCTCTCTCTTTTCTCTGTCTCCCTCCCCCTCTCTATCTCTCTATTCTGTCTCCCTCCCCCTCTCTCTATCTCTCTATTTTTCTGTCTCCCTCCCCCTCTCTCTATCTCTCTATTCTGTCTCCCTCCCCCTCTCTCTATCTCTCTATTTTCTCTGTCTCCCTCCCCCCCTCTCTATCTCTCTATTCTGTCTCCCTCCCCCTCTCTCTATCTCTCTATTTTCTCTGTCTCCTCCCCTCTCTCTATCTCTCTATTTTCTCTGTCTCCCTCCCCCTCTCTCTATCTCTCTATTCTGTCTCCCTCCCCCCTCTCTCTATCTCTCTATTTTCTCTGTCTCCCTCCCCCTCTCTCTATCTCTCTATTTTCTCTGTCTCCCTCCCCCTCTCTCTTTCTCTCTATTCTGTCTCCCTCCCCCTCTCTCTTTCTCTCTATTCTGTCTCCCTCCCCTCTCTCTTTCTCTCTGATTCTGTCTCCCTCCCCTCTCTCTATCTCTCTCTTTTCTCTGTCTCCCTCGCTGCCTGCCCCTATCAGACTGGTGACAAAGGTTTAAAACAAACACTCAGTCATATCTGTTGAGTTATTATCCTGCACAATGGATTCATCTTAATTTAAATGTCTGGGAGGGAGAGAGATAGGAAGAAGATATATATATATATATATATATATATATATATATATAGAGAGAGAGAGAGAGAGAGAGAGAGAGAGAGAGAGAGAGAGAGAGAGAGAGAGATAATAATTTTAATGCTCTTTTCTAAAATGCTGAATACACTCACTGTGTACTTTCATTAGGCAGTGAGTGTAGCTGCATGATGAAAATGAGTTGGTATTGAACAATGATCTCATCTTCAGATCGCTGCCAGTGACCCTCTGGGAGGACCACATTCATTACAACTAGACAGAGAAAAACAGAGAGAGAGAGAAATAGATAGATTGAATTGTCTCACCCCCCCCCCCCCGCTCTCTTTCTCCCTCTCTCTCTTTCTCTCTCCCTCTCTCTCTCTCTCTCTCTCTCTCTCTCTGTCTCTCTCTCTCTCTCTCTCTCTCTCTCTCTCTCTCTCTCTGTCTCTACCTTACGTCATAGTCAATCCACTGAAGAAACGTGTGTTAACATTGCCAAAGCAAGTGAAGTAGATAGTAAACAAAAGTGAAATAAACAATAAATATTAACAGTCGCCTGTCCGGTGACTTTGTCTGACGGACGATAAATCCTAAACAACAATCATCAATGACGTCCTGTGTTGTGTTAAGCATCTCTGTGACTCTCCAGCTAGATGCTATGTTTACATAGAACAGCACCCCACCACCCACCCCAAGAGCCCCTCTCTGAGAATCACTTTCCCGAAAATAGTAGCCTGTACAAAAATTACAACAGGTAAACAACAAGCTGATCCAAGAAAGAGAGAGCGGGGGGGGGGGGGGGGGCGTTTAGAGCATCGGACACACCAAGAAAGTGGAGGAGGGGGGAGGGAGCAAGCGTTTAACCCATCGGACACCTGGTTGTGTAGTGTGAACCGTCTTAGTTGTTGAAATACCGTCTGTCCATCTCGAAGGACCATGTCCCTCTTAGTCTTAAGAGGGCTGCAGGCAGGTTTAATCAAAAGACGCTTCACTTTCTCCTCCATGCAGCTGTGAATCAGACAGGAATAACGAGACATATCTTATGCGCTTCACAATGACGGAAGTAGCATACTGGATTTGTTTCCGCTATGGGTGCTAATTAACAACATGTTCACTTGTCACTTTGCTTTTGGTCATTCGGCTGCTCCAATCCGCCGTTGACATCCGTCTGTTGGGCCTGTGACTGCCCCTACCTGGCCCCTACCTGGCTCCTACCTCCCCTTGTCACCCACGCCTCCCCAACCAGCCAGGGAGGGGCGGAACAGACGGAACTCTCATGTGCCAGATGAATGACGGAATGACTGAACTCTCAGACACACTTCCAGAACTCTCAGACACTAATGGAACTCTCAGACACACTTCCAGAACTCTCAGACACACTTCCAGAACTCTCAGACACTAATGGAACACTCAGACACACTTCCAGAACTCTCAGACACTAACGGAACTCTCAGACACACTTCCAGAACTCTCAGACACACTTCCAGAACTCTCAGACACTAATGGAACTCTCAGACACACTTCCAGAACTCTCAGACACA